>NC_139517.1:70600004-70776877 GCF_947247035.1 Vipera ursinii
TCTCCCAGTTGATGTCAGGGTAATTAAAGTCCCCCATTACTATTGTGATGTGCTTCCTACATTCCTTAGTTAGGTGACTAGCAAAAAGTTCATCTTTTTCCTCTGTTTGGTTGGGTGGCCTATAGTATACACCTATGGCAATGTCATTTTTTCTCCCTTTTATATTGACCCAAATGCATTCAAGTTTACAGTTTTCACTACAAATTCAGTATTTGATTGAAAAGCCTTCTGTAATCCAAATAGCACCCTCCTTGCCCAGGGGGAAGATATGAGCAGGTAAGAGCAATGCAAAGTGCTGCTTTGCTTAACAAATATTAATTTGTTTAAAGTAACAATGAATAAATGAATTGTAATATTGTGTGTTCAAGTACCCTCAAGAACACTCATTTAACTCCCTGGCACATTGTGGCATTTAATTAATAATTACTGTAGTGATATATCAGATTTTAGAACATCTGCTCATATTAAAGTACGGTATATCAAATTGGGACTCTCCTATTAGAGAGTAAGAGAGATAGACACACAGCAAAACAATCTTTTAGGACTGGGGATAGTTTTGTCAACAGCCTTTATTATCTAAAGAGGACCCTCTAATATTCTCTGCATATTGGCAGGGTTTAATAAAAATTGAGGGAAGCTGGCTCTTTAGCACATCAGACAGAATGGAGATGATGCTGGAAACAACATGTTCATTTCATAGCTGTGTGTTTCCTGGTCATCATGATTCCTGCCTTGCTTTAGATTGTGTATTGACTTAGACTGTGTCTTGACTTGGATCGTGCCTTGCAAACTCTAGACTTTTCTTGCCTTATGAATCCTCTTGTGCTGTGGGTTTAATTTTGCCTGGTGGGTTTATCTTGTTTGGGAAATTTTCAAGTGCCTTGTGGACTCATTGGCTATTGCTCTGTGGATTAGCATTGGTCTACTTTGGCTGGACTTAATTGGGACAGTCCTGGGCTTTTGGTGAAGGGAATTGCTGGGGAAACCCACTAAACCACTGTTACATGTGTGTGTTTGAGTGAGTGAGTGAGTGAGTGAGTGAGTGAGTGAGTGAGTGAGTGAATGAGCAGGACAGTGCAACAACGTAGAGTTGCCAAGTTTGAAAAAAAATCTGTTCTATTGCAATTGAAATTTCTTCAAAACTTCAATTAAGTTAACTTGCCCTGATTATAGAATCCTGGCAAATCAGTAAAAATTGATAGAAGAGTCATACCTTCTATCAAAGCAAGATACCTTTTCTTCCAAATATGAAATATGTTTTTTGTGAATATATTGTTTGTGTTACTCCTTTTTATAAAGTCATTTATATATATTTAAAACTAGAAACACAGATCACCAAGGCTAAAAATTTATTAAAACTGAGCTTTTGTCAGCGCCTGCTGACATCGTCAGAGTGTAAGCCAAAATTGGGAGGGACGTTCTTATAGTCTCTGTAAAGCCAGCAATTTAGCTTATGAGCGTGTTACGGGCCTGTTCGGCCCCCGTGCTCCTGTAATCAATTGCATCATTCCTATTTCCATCGGACTCATTGAAGTCTATTTAAATTTTGGTGCTCTGCTTCTCTCTACTCACCCTGGCCACCGGGAGCATTCATCTTGCCACACATGATCTTCTCGCTGCTCGTCTGACACTTCTATATGTGATGCTGTCGTCTTTGCTGATTGTGCTTCTCTCATCATTGTCCGCATTGGTCAGATACCCTCTCCTAATGTCCATGGGTCTGGTCTACCTCATCATCGTCACTTGCTGTAACAATGTGTCAGTTGGCAAGAGGTTACGATCCTCTACTCCCCTGTTCATGTGTGGGGGGGTGATCGTTGGTTCATCCTTTCAGCCTGCCTGATGATTCATACTGGTGCAGCATCTGATAATCTGGCAATAACTCAATGTGCCGATTAACAGAATATTGATTGGATAACCAAGCCTCTTTTAACAAGTGGCTGCCCTTGGTTGCATCGTAAGGAATGACCCTGGCCTCTGTGAAATTGAAAATGTAGTTGTGCTAAATAGTATGAGCCCATACCTGAGATCGTTTTTCTTTACATTTGACAGCCAGTTCATGCTCATGTCCGGAGGCGTTTCATGGTCTCCCCAACATAGTTGCATGAACAATCATTACAGTTAATTTGGTAGACCACTGGTGACATTTTGCCCATGGATAGGGGTTTTTGGGGGTGCATTATTCATGTGCGAAGGGTCTGATTGGGTCTATACGCCACTCTGATGTTATGTGCTGATAATATTTGTGCTGCTGTTTCCGAGACACTATGGATGTAGGGGAGTGTGGTCCAGGTGATAGTAGTTGTTCTGTTATCCGCAGCCCGTGGAGCTCGTTGTTGCCGGCAGCGTGGGATGAAATCAATGGGATATCCATTTTGTGTGCACACCTGGTAAAGGTATGCCTGCTCCTTAGATTTTTCCATTGCTGTGCTGCAATGTGTGTTGATTCTGTTGAAGAGCGTACTGATGCAGCTGATTTTGTGGGCAGTGGGGTGGTTGCTGTCATTGTGGAAGTTTCTGTTAGTATGTGTGGCTTTGCGATAAACGCTGGTGGTAAGCATGATGTTATGCTCATGAGGGATCAGTATGTCTAGGAAGGGTAGGGTGTCATTCACTTCTTCCTCTGCTGTGAACTGGACTTCAGGGTAGATGGAATTCAGCTTTTCCATGAAACCAGTTTTGTCATGGTGCTTAATGACGACATATATATATATGTCTACTGCTACTGCTACTGCTAAGCTTGTAAGCCGCCCTGAGTCTTCGGAGAAGGGCGGGATATAAATGTAATAAAAACAAATAAATAAAATAAAATATGTATAACATAGGAGATAGATTATTATATAGGAGATATAAATATATACTGTTTATTTGTTTATTTTATAGTTGTCTTGTTGGAGCTTCCAATACTTTGAGGAAACATCAAGCCTCAGAGTCCTCATTGATTGCATTCGTTAACAGAAAATAATATGTCTAAAGGTGCTGCTGGACATTTTAAAGATTTGCTTTCCACCAGGATATTTAAAACATTAACTACCTCTATTTATATTTTAGGATAGGTGGCTCAGTGGGTTAGGGTGGGTCACCGCATTTCTCCTAAGGGCATCGCCATGGAGCCGAGTAAGGTTGAGTCTTTGCAGAGTTGGCAACCCCCGCGTCGTGTGAAGGATGTTCAGCGACTTCTTGGGTTCGCCAACTATTACCGAACTTTCATCCCTGGTTTTGCTGCCTTGACAGCCCCCCTCACCCGGCTTCTGCAGAAGAAGACTCGGTTCCAGTGGAACGCTCCAGAACAACGGGCTTTCCAGACTTTGAAGGAAGCCTTCATGAAGGAGCCCATCTTGAAGCATCCTGACCCGCAACGGCTGTTTGTCGTGGAGGCGGATGCCTCCGACATTGCCATTGGGCCGGTGTTACTCCAGGCAACGACGCCCAGCGGTATCCTCTTCCCTTGCGCGTACCATTCACAAAAACTGAACCCTTCGGAGCACAATTATACAATCTGGGAGAAGGAGCTGCTGGCCATTAAAGTGGCGTTCGAGGCCTGGAGGCATCATCTGGAGGGAGCGCGGCATCAAATCGAGGTCCGGACGGACCATAAGAATTTGGAAAGCCTGCAGACCGCTTGGAATTTGAACCAATGCCAGATCCGGTGGTCTCTTTTCTTTGCGAGGTTCTACTTCCAAGTTTGGTACATACCTAGCGGGCACAATCAAAGAGCGGATGCTCTGTCCAGGAAGCCCGAATATCCCCGAGTGGAAGACAAGCTTCTGCCCAGGACAGTGATCCCCGTTGAGTCTTTTGCTGTGGTGCGGGAGCCAGTTGATATACGGGCTCAGATCCAGGAGGCACAGCAGCAGGAGGTGTGGGTGGCTCAGCAGAAGGAGGAGGTGGGGCCAGATTCTCCTTGGATGGTCACGGATGGACTCTTGTATTATCATGACCAGCTCTACGTTCCGGGAGAGCCACTCAGGGGACTCAGCCTCAGCCAGTGTCACAATAACCCGGCGGCGGGGCATTTTGGCCTGTTCAAGACCATGAACCTGGTCTCCCGTACCTTCTGGTGGCCCCAAGTCCAACACAACATCCAGTCCTATGTCACCTCCTGCATCCCATGCAGGCAGGCCAAGTCAGTGACAGGGCCCCGCCTGGATTACTGCAGCCCTTGCCAACACCCAAAAGACCCTGGGGGGGGTGTCCATGGACTTCTTGATGGATTTACCCCCATCCTCTGGTTTTATGACAGTGTATGTGGTGGTGGACATGCTGACCAAGATGGCGCACTTCATCCCCTGTCGCGGCTTACCGTCAGCCCGCGCCACTAGTCGTATGTTCATTCAGCAGGTGTTTCGGCTGCACGGCCTCCCTGATAGAGTCGTCTCTGATAGGGGGGCCCAGTTTGCAGCCCGCTTCTGGTAGGAGTTGATGCATGCGTTGGATATCAAGATTTGCCTCTCGTCCGCGCATCATCCTCAAACTGACGGGAGAACCAAGAAGGTCATCAGTATCGTGGAACAATATCTGTGCTGCTATGTCAATCTGCAGCAAAACAATTGGGTGGACTATCTGGCCATAGCTGAGTTTGTATTTAACAATTCGCAGCACACCTCCACACAGATGACACCGTTCTTGGCCAATGTGGGATATCACCCCCAGTTTTTCCCCCTTTCTCCCGTGGACTCACCGGAGCCTGCAGCGAACGACTTCATGGCAGAGTTACAGGCGATCCATCGATTGGTGCGACGTCAGTTAGAGAAGGCCAAGGCCGATTACAAATGGTTTGCTGATCGGTCAAGGCATGATACGCCTCCACTATCGGTGGGAAATCGGGTCTGGTTGTCCACCAGGAACCTACCATCAACACGGCCAGTGAGAAAGTTAGATCACCGATATTTAGGACCGTTCCCAATCGAGGCTGTCATCAATCCGGTCGCCTATCGGTTAACTCTACCAAGTTCCCTGCGCGTGCACCCAGTTTTTCATCGGTCTCTGTTGGTGTCCGAGCAACCGGCCTGTCAACTCCGCTGAGTGGAACCTCCCCCATCAGGACCTCGTGATGGAGACAGTACCCCCGAGTACGAGGTCGCCAGCATCAGGGACTCCCGTTGGCTGAAAGGTCATTTCCAGTACCTGATTGAATGGAAAGGCTTCGGACCAGAGGACTTCACCTGGGAAGACGCGACCGCCGTTCATGCCCCTGCTTTGGTGACCGCTTTTCATGAACAATTTCCATCCCAACCGCATCCGGATTGGCAGACCCGGGGGAAGGGCCCTGCGGTGCGGGATAGTGTTGTGATTCAGGGTCAGCCTGTGGGTTCGGCAGTTGGGTCGGACGACTCAGAGGAGGAGAGGGGTGTTGAAGAGCTTGCTGAGGGGGTTGGAGAGCTTGCTGATGAGAGCCCTCAGCCAGGCCCCTCCCACCTGGTCACGACAGAGACCCAGCTGTGTGAGCCTGACAGCGTGGATGAAGATGACCCACAGCTGGCCCTGTTCAAGGACGCCCGACGCAGGAGGCAGTCAATCAGGAGTAAACAGAGGAAGGCAATGGGGCACCTCGGAAGGAGGCAGAGAGAAGCCATGCCCTGAACTGTATAAAAGGGGAATGCGTGGGAGGGCTGGTTTGCTGAAGGCAACCACTTGAATAGCTCCTGTTTCATGGTTCGTGTCTTGTTTTGCTCTGTTTTATGTTAATAAATTTGGCAGGCTTAGTTCCAGCCTCTTGCCATTTGTAAAGGGGTTGTCCCTGCCTTTTCTCCAGGGCCGGTAGCAGGCTGGTACAGAACAGATATGTCTGCACATTCTTCCAATTCCATCCAAAGTATTAAGACAGATTACAAAAAAGTGGTAAAAGCTAATGAGGTGAGGTGTTACCCCCTGTTGATAAAGCTCGCAACTTCGGCGTCCTCCTGGACTCACGGCTCAATTTTGAAGATCATATACGAACCGTGACCAGGGGAGCTTTTGCCCAGGTTTGCCTGGTCCGCCAGTTGCGACCCTACCTGGACCGAGATGCCCTATGCACAGTCACTCATGCACTCGTGACCTCCCGTTTAGACTATTGCAATGCTCTCTACATGGGGCTGCCCTTGAGGACCATTCAGAGACTACAACTGGTGCAGAATGCGGCCGTGCGAGTTGTGATGGGGGTTTCCCGATACTCCCATGTAACACCTCTACTCCGTGAACTGCATTGACTTCCGGTTGCCCTCCGGGTGAGATTCAAAGTGCTGGTGATGACCTATAAAGCCCTAAATGGCTTGGGTCCGGGATATTTGAGGGAACACCTGCTGCCAGCATCAAGTTCCCTTCGTCCAGTGTGCTTGCAGAGGGAGGGTCTTCTCAGGGTGCTGCCGGTAAAAGATTGCCGGTGGATAACACCCAGGGAGAGGGCCTTTTCTGTGGGTGCGCCTACCCTCTGGAACCAGCTGCCCATGGAGCTCAGGACTGCCCCTGACCTACGCTCATTCCGCCGGGACCTGAAGACTTGGCTCTTTGAGCTCTCTGACCCAGGCTGAGAATTTTAACTGGGGTTTTATTTTCAGGGATAATTTAATCTTTTAATTCTCTTTTAACTTTGTATTTTATATTGATGTGATTTTAAAATGCCCTGTAAACCGCCCTGAGTCCTTCGGGAAAGGGCGGTATATAAATCTAATAAAATCTAAATCTAAATCTAAATCTAATATCATATCATCTACAAATATATTTAACAAGTAATTTTAACCTATTTTTCCTTTTAATTTTTTTATTGTTTTGAAAATCTATTGGTATAGTTTCTATAGTGAGATTAAATAGTAAAGGGAATTATGTATAGCCCTATTTGATAACTCTGTTACCTCTTGATATAGCAAATTGTTCTGAATTATAATTATAACTATTTGGGCATTCTATAAAACTATAGTTAGTTTTATAAAAATAAATAATGGGTTGATATTCTAAAGTATTTAAACTTTGATCTTTTTTCTTTCCTTTCTAATTATATAGATAGACAGACAGAATAATGATAGGGAGAGAGAGAGAGAGAGAGAGAGAGAGAGAGAGAGAGAGAGAGAGAGAGAGAGAAAGAGAGAGAGAGAGAGAGAGAGAGAGAGAGAGAGAGAGAGAGAGAGAGAGAGAGAGAGAGATGGATAGATGGACGGACAGATAGACAGACAGATATATGATAGATTCTGTCCTAGCATATTTTAGCCAGAATATTTAATTTTTGAGATAACACATCCCTTATGTGTATAAATTTATTTTTGATCCTACTCATTTGGCTTATCTTTTATTACTGTCTTTGTAGTATCTTATGAGGAATAATGTCTGTTCCTTTTTATTTTCCTCTCCTTCCTAACTGTGCCATCAGGTTAAGTTTCTCTCTGCCTATTGTGGCACAACTTTCTATTGTGTTCACAACTGCATAGCTTATTTATATTATTGCTGTATGATTAGTTGCACTGGCAGGCTGATGTTTAGACTGGTTTTGGCATTTTTACCCACCTATAGAGTCCTGTTCAAGGATTTGAGATAGGCAGATATTATGTTTGGTGGTGTTAAAGGTATTATTGAGTGTATAACCTGATCCAAGTAAATTCGCTTTTAGAATTGACAGATGTGATTTTTTCAATGTTAATGGTATTCAAGTGGTGGTCCAGATCTTTTGGGATTGCACTCTAGAAATTTATTACTACTGGTACTATCTTTCTTTTGCCTCATATTCAAGATAAGATATTGCAATTGAATTTGAACTGAACAAATATGCCACCCTCACTATGATAAGGAGAAACTACTGAAATCTGATGAAAACAAGATGTACTATGGAAATAATACCAAGAGGTTGCATGAAGATGATCACTACAAGTATCTGGGCATCAAGAATACTGAAGTCAATGAAAAGGTTAGAAGGGAATATATCATTAAAGTGAAGAAGATCTTAAAGATCAAACTCAGTGTGGGAAATATTATTAAGGCAATCAACTCCTGGGCAACTCCAGTCATTAGATACACAGCTGGAATAGTGGACTGGACTCAAACAGAACTAAAAGCCATGGATAGGAAGACCAGAAAAATAATGACAATGAATTAGACACTTGAACCTCACAACAACATTGACAGACTCTATTTACCAAGGAATATAGATGGGTGTGGAATGTTGCAAGTACATTAGATGGTTGAAGAAGAAACAGGCAGAGGGTGTGCTACATACTCCTTCAGATCATCTGTGTAAAATAGGTGTGATAGCTTGGAAGTTTTTGATGTTTGATTGTCATGGCCTGACTTGTTCAGTATTGTTGACAGAGGACCAGTGCAAAGACAAGTAGTAGCAGTGATAATGAATATACTTCATTTCTTGCCTCTCTAGTCTTTGAGAAAGATATCCTTCCTTTTTGAGGCCTCCAATTCTGATTTATAGCCTCTTCCTTAATTTCTTCTTTTAAGTAGAATCTCCACCTCTGTGAAAATCCTACTTCTAAGGATGCTCTCAATTTTTATTTCATTTCTGAACTGTGGATAGCTTAACCATCACAAATCAGGGTGTGTCTCAATTGCCCTTTCTTGAATGTAAACTTCAGGCACTGAAATACTGTTTATTTCTTCCTTCCAAACACCTATACTTTTCAGTTTGTTTTATGAATACAATAATTTATTTTGTGAACATTCTGCTCATAGAATCAAATGCTTTGTTTTTTCTTCTTTTTGTTCAGCAACCTATCTTTAATAATGCTTCTTCCTGCAAAATATCAAGTCTGAGGACCATTGGATGGGTTGAAATTGCACTTCCATTTTTTATCTTGCCAGGAGGTGGAGCTATTCATCCATTCAAAATTATCTAACAGGAATTTCTAGTGATTCTGCAATTACGTTTTATTTAATGAAAGGTGATACTTTAGGTGATACCTGAACTTGTTTTATCATTATATAATGAGATGCATAAACATTTGACAATAGCTCATGTATATTCTTCCTTCTACCCTGAATGAAACCCATCATTTCCATCAATTTAAGCTTTCAAAATATTGGATAATTTGTTTCTCCAAAAAGATGGTTCCTAAAAGTGATAGAAACTATCTTTATCAGGAGGAGAATTAGGTTTATTATCTTGCTTCAATATATATGGTATTTCATGAAAATCATTTAATTTTCCCACTTGCAACCAGTGAAAAGTAGCTGGCCAATAAATAACCCACACACATATTTTTTAAAAAAGTTTTCAAAGTTTGGATGCAACAAAAATTACAATAAGGCTAAATAAGTATAGGTTTATGAGGGGGGAGGAAGGGGGAAGAAAGAAGGGAGGAAGGGAGGGAGAAAGGAAGGAAGGAAGGAAGGAAGGAAGGAAGGAAGTAAGGAAGGAAATACTTTTTTATAATTTTATTGATAAATGCTAACATCAGAACTATTCATCTCACTATGATTTGGTGTCAGATACCACCACACATAAAATTAATTTTAGCTATATCATAATGGTAAGATAAATTTCAAATAATGCTTCCACCCCTCACTCTGATTTGGCTTTGAAACTGTGACATAAGCCAATAAAAACTGTCAACATTACTAATAGCTAAAATTCACCTATCTTTATTCAGCCATTTTATGAAAAAATGGGAAAGATTTTATTATTTAACCTGAAAGCTTATATGAGCATTTGCTTTAACCTGATATAGGAAACTTGGATATTGATTTTTAATATGGGCAGAATGTAAGAAAAGAAGTAAATTATATGTTTCTGTAATTACATAATATTTTGAAACTCTAGAGAATACCAAAGTCATCTTTAATTTAATAGACCATCTGAGTATATATCTACCATCAGTCCTGAAGATATTTTAGTCCATTGCACTCAATAATAAAACTGGGTCCAGTGGGATTTTTTCCCAGACAACCTGTTGCACAGGACCTTTGTGTAAAAGAAGTGCATTGGACAAAACCATACTCTGCTCTGAGAACAGTTATACAAGTTGGCCAATATTCAAACAATCATGCATATGTTTGCCCAATGGTGTCTATCTGATGAACAAAATGTAATATACACTTTATTTATTTATTTATTTATTTATTTATTTTTGGGACTTATATGCCGCCCTATCTCCCGAAGGACTCAGGGCGGCTTACAACAATAAAAAACAACAATACAAAAATTAAAAAAGAATTAAATAACAGCCCCAAAATAAATTAAAACATATTTAAAAACCCATCATCAATCCAGGTCAGCCTGATGGAAGAGAAAAGTTTTGAGGTCACGGCGAAAGGACCGGAGGTCCGGGGCCATCCGAAGCTCAAGGGGAAGTTGGTTCCAAAGGGCTGGTGCTCCCACAGAGAAGGCCCTCCCCCTGGGGGTCGCCAGCCAACATTGTCTGGCCGACAGCACCCTGAGGACGCCCTCTCTGTGTGAGCGCACTGGGTGATGGGAAGTCGTCCCTGGTAGCAGACGGTCCTGCAAGTATCCCGGGCCTAAGCCATGTAGGGCTTTAAAGGTAAGTACCAGCACCTTAAATCTCGCCCAGAAGACAACTGGTAGCCAATGCAGCTCACGCAGGAGGGGTGTAATATGGGAGTATCGGGATGCTCCCATCACTACCCGCGCGGCCGCATTCTGCACCAGCTGAAGCCTCCGGGTGGTCCTCAAGGGCAGCCCCATGTAGAGAGCATTGCAGTAATCTATCCGAGAGGTAACGAGTGCATGAGTGACCATACGTAGGGCATCTCGGTCCAGATAGGGGCGCAATTGGCGCATCAGGCGAACCTGGGCAAATGCCCCCCTGGCCACGACTCCAATATGATCTTCAGAACTGAGTCGTGAGTCCAGGAGGATGCCTAAATTGCACGCCCTATCAACGGGAGGCGACACTTCTCCTCCCATAACCAAAGATGGAACCTCTTGGACAAGTCAAGATGCCGGTACGTAAAGCCACTCAGTCTTGGCTGGGTTGAGCTGGAGCCTGTTCTTCCCCATCCAAATCCGTACCGCTTCCAGGCAACGGGACATCACGTCGAGGGCATCACTGGCTTGGTTCAGGGTGGAGATAAAGAGCTGGGTATCATCGGCATATTGATGATACCTCACCCCAAAACCACGGATGATCTCACCCAGCGGCTTCATATAGATGTTGAACAGGAGGGGCAAGAGCACCGACCCCTGAGGCACCCCACAATTAAGGGTTGACCTCTGCCGTCCTGTCAACACCGTCTGCGAGCGGCCCGAGAGGTAGGAGGAGAACCACCATAAAACGGTGCCTCCCACTCCCAACCCCGCAAGACGTCGCAGCAAGATACCATGGTCGATGGTATCAAAAGCCGCTGAGAGATCTAAAAGGACCAGGACAGAGGAATAACCCCTGTCTCGGGCCCGCCAGAGATCATCCACCAGTGCGACCAATGCCGTCTCCGTGCTGTACCCGGGCCTGAAACCCGATTGGTATGGATCTAGATACTCAGTTTCCTCCAGGACCAAAGGGAGCTGCCGTGCCACCACGCTCTCAACAACCTTCGCAAGAAAGCGAAGGTTGGAGACAGGACGAAAGTTGTTTAAAATAGCTGGATCCAAGGCAGGTTTCTTGAGGAGGGGCCTTACCACCGCCTCTTTCAAGGCGGCAGGGAAGCACCCCTCACTCAAGGAAGCATTAATAACTGCCAGGAGCCAGCCTCGTGTAACCTCCCGAGCCGCATAAACCAGCCAGGAGGGACACGGGTCCAACAAACACATGGCGGCACTTAATTTCCCCATGATCCTGTCCACTCCATCCGGAGTCACATGATCAAACTCCTCCCAGATATTATCGGCCAAACCCATCGTTTCCCCCTCGTCAGATACTGCCCAGTCGGAGTCCAAGCCAGCCCGAATCTGAGCGATATTATCCACCAGATACTCACTAAACTCCTTGGCCCATCCCTGCAAGGGGTCCTCTCCCGTCCCCTGATTTAAAAGGGAATGGGTCACCCTAAACAGGGCAGCCGGGCGGTTATCTGCGGATGCAATGAGGGTGGTGAAGTGAGCATGCTTCGCCACCTCCATTGCCACAAGATAAGATCTAGAAAAGGATCTTAACTGTGTCCGGTCAGACTCGGACCGAGTGGACCTCCAAATGTTCTCTAGGCCCCTTCTCTGGTGCTTCATCTCCCGCAGGTCCATGGAAAACCAAGGAGCGAGCCGGGATCTGCGCCGGGTCAGAGGCCGCAAAGGCACAACACAGTTGAGAGCCTCCTAAGCCGCCCGTTGCCAGGCATCAACTAAGGTCTCGACTGGGCTGTGGGAAAGGGAGGAAGGAATAAATCCAAGCACCGTCTGGAACCTATCTGGGTCCATCAGGCGCCTGGGGCGGAACCACCTGGTCGGTTCCGCCTCCCAGCAGCAGGGAGTGGCATGACGGAGGCTCAGCCACAGGAGCTAATGGTCTTTTCATGAAAGGGGTTGAGATGTTGGAGTAACCCCACCTAGACCATTAAACCACTGCCCAGAGATGAAAATGAGGTCGGGCGTGTTTCCCCCCTCGTGAGTCGGACCCTGAATAATCTGGGTCAGGTCCATGGCTATCATGGAAGCCAAGAACTCTCGGGCCACCCCCGACGCACCACCTAGGGAAGGTAGGTTAAAATCTCCCAGAACCATAAGCCTGGGAAACTCAACCGCCAACCCTGAGAGAGCGTCGAGTAGCCCGGGCAGGGCTGTTGCCACGCAGCTGGGAGAAAGGTACGTGAGCAACAGACCCAACTTTACTATATTGTACTAATTAAACAGTGAATTTTGGGTCATCATTAAATTTTAAAATATTTTATTCAATGAATTTTTAATTCTAATAAATAAATAATAATTTTTATTATATTGTGTCATCTTCCATATCTTGGAGATTGAAAAATCCCACCTATACATATCCTGGGTCTATGTGGCTCTATCAAGTTTGCTGTCAGATGAACTCCTTCTAAAAAATAGGTTCAACACTATTGTGATTGTGTCAGGATTATTTAATTGATTGTATGCCATTGGAGGAGGGAATTAGATCAATATTTTGAAAGATGATAATTTAAACAATAAAAATCATTTTTCATTTCTTATAACACTGATTCTTATACATCACTTTTAAAGACACAGCTACATAGATAAAATAAATATACATACTAATCAAAAAAATTTAGGTGAACATAAGTAAGAAAATTATGGAAAATACAAAAGTATTGTTAATTGAATTTTTTCTCCATAATAAAATAGCATTAAGCAAAAGCAGACCATATATTAATTTCTTTATTTCTTTTATTTTTCCATTAAAAATAAGTATATTTCTCCTAAAAATACAATCCCAGTATGTGATTATTCTCAAACTTAAATAATAATGTGATCACTGAGCAAAAGCCAAAAGGAGGTAATAAAAGTCCAGTTTAAGACCTCTGAACGCCTTAAGACTCCTTTTGCCAGCTATCATTATTGCATGAGTTACAACCTCATGTATCAAATGTGCACCTAACACATAAATCATTAATGATATTTTTGTGTTGCAGTCTGACATTTAGTGGCATTGAAGCCAATAGTGATAGGAACCAAAACAAAAATGGAAAGGAGAAGATTGTATTATTGGTCTGTCACACAGTCAGCCAGATGTTCAGACTGGATTTAGCATTTTTGTCTGCCTTCGAGTCCTTCCCAAGGACCTGAGATGCTGATGCTTGATGGTGTTACAGATATCGTCACACAGAATGTATGGTGTTCTGAACAAAGCTGCCTTTTGTAATTGACTGATGGTGAATTTGTCAATGCTGATGGTGTTCAGGTGTGGCTCAAATTGTTTTGGGATTGCACCCAAGGGATCTGTTACTATTGGTACTACCTTTGTTTTCTTTTGATACAGTTGTTCTATTTTTATTTGCTAGTTTTTTTATTTTGTCACCTCCTGCTGTCGCCAAGTACTGCCATATGCAGTATCCAGACCTTTTGTCTTTCTTACCAACAATTTTTCAGTCTGGGGTGATATGTAACAGTCTGTGTGCTGCCACCATGTGGCTGTTCTTGGGAAATTACCAATATGCTAATTGGGTCTGCCAGTACCTTCCCCCTTTGTGATGTATTTCCTATCCTGCTCATGATGCTGTACTAGGATCCACCCCTTCTGGGTTGGACTTCCTCCTTCTCCTTGCTCCCTTGTGTTCCATCCTCCATTGTAACATCTGAACACAAGCCATGCGGACAGTAATCCTGTTACTGTCTTTTGACTGTGCTGGTACAGGCACGTTGTATTGCGAATTTAATTCCTTGTTGAGACACTTATTGGTTTGTTTAAGCGAATTTAGTCACATTTAACGGCCCTTTCCAGACAGTGAACTCATAAAGCACCTGGTTCATCTGAAATACCTTTATTTGCATGTAGAAGGTGGTTACAGCAGAGAAGGTGTGGTCAGTTGAATCTGGTCAGAGCTTTAAGGTCAAAAGACAGTAACAGGATTACTGTCCGCATGGCTTGTGTTCAGATGTTACAATGGAGGATGGAACACAAGGGAGCAAGGAGAAGGAGGAAGTCCAACCCAGAAGGGGTGGATCCTAGTACAGCATCATGAGCAGGATAGGAAATACATCACAAAGGGGGAAGGTACTGGCAGACCGAATTAGCATATTGGTAATTTCCCAAGAACAGCCACGTGGTGGCAGCACAGTCTGTATGAATTCTAAAGTCCCAGAGTACTTTAGCTTCTTCATTTTCTATGATTTTCTCTCTTTTATGGTCCCACTAGTCCTTGCTTGCAGGCAAGTGGAATTTCTTGCAGATATTACAATACAGCTTTGTTGCTACTTTGTCACACTATTGCTTGTAATAAATCAGTGCAGTTCTCTTGCAGCAGCTAACTAGATGGTCCAGTGTTTCTTCAGCTTCTTTCTAGAGATGGCATTTGTTATTTACTGCTATCTTCTCAATCTGGATATTCAAAAAACAGAATTACAAAGGGTTCATAACATTACTTAATCTTAGATATGTACTCGCAAACTTAAAATGTTTGAGCATCCTACTGGATGGCTGAAACTTGAACTAGCCATTGTTGAATGTAAGCCAACTTACATTGTTGAATGTAAGCCTATGTGTCCTATCCAAAGAATGGACAGGACAAGGTCATGCTATGAACATAATTTGCAATTTGAGTATTCCATCAGAGGGTGGAAAATAGAGTACTATGAAAAATTTTACTTCCCTCCACATAGGAAAAATAATTATAAGAGCAAAAGCTGTTGCAGATTATTTTGCTATGTGAGAAAAGCACACTGCAGTGGAAGAAAACAAGAGGGGATGTTTTCTATAAATACGTTAAACCAGACATGTCAAACACAAGGCCCGGGGGCCGGATGTGGCCCACGAAGTGGTTTCATGTGGCCCGCGAAGCCATCCTGGAAACAGTGAGGGAATGTCCCCCACTGCCTTGGCCCTGGCCCAGAGACCCTCCTTCTGCCAGAGACCCTCAGATCTGTCCCACTCCTGCCCAGGCCCCCATAGACACCCTTGATGCAAATGATGTAGAGCTGGCCACGCCCACCCAGTAGGCCACACACACTCTAGCCATGCCCACCCAGTAGGCCACACCCACCCTGGCCATACCCACCCAGCCCCTTGAGGGCAACCGCAATGCTGATGCGGCCCTCAATGAAATTGAGTTTGACACCCCTGCGTTAAACAAAAGACATAGGTTTCAAGGTGAAAAGTAGCAATCGGAATCTATGCTAGAAGAAATCTTAACATTTCTACAGACTTCAGCACCCTATGACAGTGTTGAATAGAGGTCAAAAGTGATCTGCTAAATTGTTGAATTCCAGCTGTGTAAAGATGTCCATTGTATCAACCAAGGAGATAATATCGGCCTGTCTCAAGCTCATGTGAGAGTCGGCGGCTTGTTCACACCTTTCTGTGGGAGTGTAGACAAAATCCAGGCTCTGAGGTTAGATCCCTATCTCTTCCTTTGTTCTCAATTGACAGTTTAAAAGATAGAGTTCAGGGAGAGAGATAATGCAGGAAACAGGATACAGCCCCAATAAACAAAATATGTCCAAGATGGATCTCCGCTGGTTTTGAGCTTTTTCGTACGGTACGGTTTTTGGCTCTGCTGGGTGGCCATGGAGCTTTCTGCTATCGTTTTGGCTGAATTTCTGGTGGAGCATTGGCACCCTCCCCCATCTGGATACAGCTTAGAATGACAAAGGACGGAGGAGGAGAAGCTGACCATTTAACACTTCGGTGAGAGGATGCTGGTGGCTGGGCAGGACCGACCTGACTGCTTCCTTGTTGTGCCGAGCTGAGCGGAGCTGGACCGAGTGAATTTGAGCCAGAATTTGGGCTCTGTTCATACTTGTTTGCTCTATTCTGAGTCCCGGGTTATGGCTGGGGGGAAGGGGGCTTCAATGTTGTGTTTTCCCCCCCTCTGCCACTCGGTGAGTTTGGCTCTGTGAGCGTGGTGGACCTGGTGGTGCTATGGTGGCTGTGGGGTCTGCCACTGCTGCTGTTCCTTCTTGCCACCGCGGAGGTCGCAGCTGTCCCTGTCATCATGCTTGAACCTGTTGGCTTGGGTCCATCGGCATTGTGATTGGGCTGTCCCCCCCTTCTGGTCTTGTCATCTTTATTTCATTATGACTTTTGCTGTCACCGCCATTGATTATTTCATTATCATCTTGATTGTGGCTTTGGGACCTGCCACTGGCCGACTGAACTTTTCATCGATTCCATCTACTGCCACCCTCCATTGCCCGATGTCACCATTACCATTTCACTTTATATGCCAGCGTATACCTCTAGAGAACTTTACTCACTGCGAGATTCCCCCCTTTCGCAGGAGCATCCATCTGTTTTAAAGAAGATCTTTCTTGATGACGGGTTATGGGAACCTGAGAGATGGCATGCTGCAAAGAGGAGTTTGAGGGGGTTTTTTATTGAGATTTTAAACAAAATGTAAAGGGGATCTGGGAGGGGGGAGGCCCAAAGGATCCGAAATGAACTTGGGGGAGTTCGATCCAGACAGCAGTCCAGACCATCAGATGGTTGCGGGGGGGAGTAGGGGTTTGGGGGGGACTCAGCTCCGAGTGAAGAGGGTCTTCCAATCCCAATGGTGATTGGGAGGGGCAGAGAGTGTGGGAGCAGAGGGCTTTATCATAACTGGGGAATGGGCCACCGCTGTCTTCAAACGGTTGCCTGTTCCCAACCTCGTGGCTCTTCTTGCTCCCCCGGGGGCATAGGATTGCAGGACCCTGGGCTCAGGTTGGTTTATTTCAGTGCCATGTCCATGGTGAACAAGGCTCCCCTCATACATGATCTCATCAAGGAGGAGAACGCGGACCTGGCCTGCATCACGGAGACCTGGTTGGGCCAAGAGGGGGGTGTTCCCCTCTCGGAACTATGCCCACTGGGCTTCCGGGTGCTTCACCAGCTGTGGGCCCAGGGCAGGGGTGGGGGGTGGCAGTAATTATTAGGGAGAGTCTTTGTCCATGAGTGGCCACTGTCCCTCAGATAGGCGGGTGTGAGTCTCTCCTTTTGAAGTTGGGTCCTAGGTTCAGTTGGGCCTATTGATTATGTACCTGTCTCCCAGCTGCGTGTCATCGGCCCTGCCCAAGCTCCTCGACATCTTGCCCAGGTTGGCGATTGAGTTCCCCAGGCTTATAGTTCTGGGGGATTTCAATCTGCCTTCCATGGGTGAGGCGTCTGAGTTGGCTCGGGAGTTCATAGCTTCCATGACAGCCATGGACCTGACTCAATCAACACAGTGTAAACTTCACACTGGACTTCAAGCATCTTGCAGTGTGTGCCTCTCCAACTCTGGGTCCTTGGTTTCCAAATGAGATGCAAAAGTTGCTCTCATCAGAAAAGGGGACTTTGGACCACTGAGCAACAGACCAGGTCTGTTTTTCTTTAGCCCAGGTAAGACACTTCTGATGTTGTTTGTTGTTCAGGAGCGGCTTGACAAGAGGAATATGACATTTGAAGCCCATATCCAGGATCCGTCTGTGTGTGGTGGCTCTTGATGCACTGACTCCAGCCTCAGTCCACTCCTTGTGAAAGACCCCAACACGTTTGAATGACCTTTTCCTGACAATCCTCTCCAGGCTGCGGTCATCCCTGCTGCTTGTGCACCTTTTTCTTCCACACTTTTCCCTTCCACATAACTTTCTATTAATGTGCTTTGATACAGCACTTTGGGAACATCCAACTTCTTTTGCAATTACCTTTTGAGGCTTTCCCTCCTTATGGAGGGTGTCAATGTTGGTTTTCTGCACAACTGTCAGGTCAGCAGTCTTCCCCATGATTGTGATTCCTACTGAACCAGACTGAGAGACCATTTAAAGGCTCAGGAACCCTTTGCAGGTGTAATGGCTTAATTAGCTGATTAGAGTGGGACACTTTGAGCCTAGAATATTGCACCTTTTCACAATATTCTAATTTACTGAGATTGTGGATTTGGGGTTTTCATGAGCTATAAGCCATAATCATCACAATTATGACAAATTATGGCTTGAACTATCTTGCTTTGCATGTAATGAGTTTATCTCATATATTAATTTCCCCTCTTAAGTTGCATTATTGAAATAAATGAACTTTTGCACAATATTCTAATTTTTCGAGTTTCACCTCTACCAGCTACTATATAATTTCTTTTTCCATCTTTTCTCCCATTTGATTTGATTGTTCTTTTTTTAAACCATCTTGTCAGGAGAAGAAATTAATTTGCTAATACCGTATTTCCGGCGTATAAGACGACCCGGCGTATAAGACGACCCCCGAATTTTAAGAAGATTTTCAAGGTTTTTCATCTTATACACCGGAAAATACTTACATGCCCTGCCCTCCCTGTCCGTCGCAGAGGAGGCGAACGCCCGACTGGCCCCGCCAGCCCTCTTGCTGCTCCTGCGCTTCTGCCGGCCCCTGAGGCGCAGCGTTTCCCGGGTGACAGGCAGCGCTGGAGGGTAGCCGCCACCCTGCCATGGCCGGCGCCCCTCCTGCTTCCCCCCCCAGGCCTTGAACTTCTCCCATTGGGCGCAGGGCGGGGCAGCTCCGCCCGCAGCCTCTTTTTTAGAACTCATGCCGCTTCCCTCTCACTGTCGGCTGAGGCGTGCTTGGCCCAGGCTCCCGGTCCCTCTTCCCGGCCGGCTTCCTTCCCTGCCCCTCATGGAGCTGGACTGGGCGTGCAGCCTCTCAGTGTAGCTGCTTTTCCTGGGCAGCCTGGCGGTGCGGCTCCTGCACTCAGACCTGTTGCTGAGCCGGCAGCTGCTGCTGCGCGTGGGGCTGCTGGCCGTCCTGCAGGTGCTAGGCCAGGCCGTCCTGCCGCTGCCCCTCAGTGCCGCGCTCATGGCGGCTGCCTGCTGGCTCGTCTTGGCCAGCACCGCCCGGCGGAAGCGCATCCCCACAGGGGAGAGCGGTGCTGGTGAGAGGTGAGTCTGGCGGGCGTGAGGCCCTCCCCTCAGGCCAAGAGCCGACGGGCAGCGCCGCCTTCGCGTGGGGAGAGCCGCCCGACGCTCCCGCCCAGCCGTGTCCCGGAGCCGCGCCGGAGATAGCTCGGTTGCGCGGGGCGGCCCAGCTTTGCAAGAACGGGGACGCTCGACTGATTTGGTTTTTTTTCCGGCGTATAAGACGACCCGGCATATAAGATGACCCCCCAACTTTTGAGAAGATTTTCATGGGTTAAAAAGTCGTCTTATACGCTGGAAAATACGGTATTTGCACTCTGTATTTCTTTTAAAATTCAGCACTAGCTACTTACTTTAATGTTTATCTTAATATCTTAACCCTCATTTTTTGTACCTTTTCCAAGCTCTTTCAAGTTCTATATATGAGAGAATCTAATAGGAATTATTATTGCCAGTAAATAGATCATCTTTTAATAGATCAAATTCTATAGATGCATTAATTTGTTTCAGAAGAAAATATCTGGACCCAAGTTATGTAATCTGCTTTCTTTTAATCTGACAAAAAAGGAAGCTTACACTTTTCAAATAAATTAAGTTTTTAAGAAGGTGCCAAGCTTTTCAAAGTTTAAAAGTTTAAATAGAAAAAATATTGGCATGCAACACAAATACTAAACATCTATATTTATTTTTATAAAAATATGTTAAAATACCATGTTTTTTATTAAAACAATTACTCTTTCTAAATAAAAAAATATTGTGTCTTTATCAGAAATTGCTTTTTTATATATTATGGGTTCAATGAACAATGTATAAACTAAGCCAGTTCTCATTATTCACTTAGCATGGTTAAACAAAACATGGTTTTATATAATGTGAATCTAGTTTATTTTTTCTATTCCACTAGGATAAGGCATAGGAAGATTTCCACTGGTGTAAGGGTCTTCCTGGATGTCCTTACTGAATCTGAATTGGTGTAAAGATTAAGATGAACTAGCTCAAGTGAAATTGCTGGCCACAGTGTTTTCCAAAGAAATCAGTTTACACAAGACAAATAAATAATTAAAATTTAAGAATATAAGCAATGAGCCTGAATGCACAAAGTCAGACTATCTGACTTAAGCAGATATGGTGAAAATGCCTTCAATTTGCAGATTTCTATTTTTCTTAAAATGCACACAGAAGTAGGAATATGCTGTTATTTGGAGATTAAGGTAATCTTATAAAAATGTTAGACTTTTTCTCCTAACCCTGAAAAAGTTTTTACTATGTTCCCACAGATTCAAAATGCAGAAGCAGAAACATTTTCACCAGTTTAACTTTTCATTTGCAGTTCTAGCACTTTATCTTATGGATACTTCCATAATTCCTTCAGGCAGATTAGCAAAGAGAAGATTGCCAGAGGATGGCAGAAGCAATGAAAGTTCCATTTTCCCCATTCCACCTGCAAGATCTCTCTATTTTTACAGGATGAAGACTTTATTTCTAAGAAATAACATCAGGATCATAAGAAATGGTTATAGACACTCAATAAAGCACACTACTCTTTAGAACAGGGAGGAGGAGCTAGTGGAACACTGATTCAGTATGTATGTTCTAAGGTATTCACTTACTCATAATAGGTTGCCAAGGGCACAAGGCAAAGGAAACATGCCACAGGATCCTGGGCAAAACAGGTCAGCAGCAGCTAGGCAGTGCTAACCATGGCCAGCGGATACCAGCTGTGGGCACCCTGGTCCCCATTGGATGAATCTCTGCAATGGCTGCGGGGTGCTGTGCCCAGACCAAGCAGCACTAAACACCCCTTCCGGGGAGGGCAAAGCCCAGCTACTGCCACTGATTTGGAAGTGCAACTTTGCTTCCAAGGGCTAAGTCTGGTGCTGGAGTCTAGTGCTAAGAGTGGGATGAAGCAACCAGTAGCCTCCCGATTGGCAGGAGAACCTAGGGCATGCAATGGGGCTGTGCACAAACCACAGGCAGTGAGACTTATAGGGCTTGACTCAGTCTTTGGGCATCTAGTGACTGCACAGCCTCCCCACTGGACTGGCTCACTGAGAGTTTCAGAGCGTTCAGCCTTCTGTCAAGTGATAAGTCCCCAGCAACGCAGACCCCATGGCCTCCGTGAACCACAAGTGCACATGGCTATGGCCATGTGTCGACAAATGCTGCGTGCCATTCTCTTGCTTTATGCTGCCTACAAAAAATGTGCCTTTGCCTTACAACATTCCCGCTAGGACTGCCCTAAGCGTAATTAAGACAAGCTGGGATTCTTGATTGCAAGAGATGTTATCTCATGCCCATTATCTGTATCCCGTATTACTTCAGAAATATCAACTCAGGCTTCAGCTTATTTCCTGGAATTGTCAACTTTGCTTCAACACTTATGTTTCTTAGAAATCAATCTATTTCCTGGAATAACTACTTATCCTTTTTATTCCTCAACCCAGTTTCACTGAACAAAATGAAGCATTTAACTTAAGAACATCAATCTTGCAAAAATCCAGAAGATCATCAACGCTCAGATTGTTTGTAGACAGAAGAAACCAATCTTATTGTTCCTCCTCTTTTTTGTGAAGAAAGGATTACAAAAGAACAAATATTGTGAACAGCCTCCCTTACAGTATCTGGCTCATGAATGAAAGAACTGGATGGCAATTATATATAGAAAAAGTTTTAAATAGTCCAGACAAACACTGAAGTTCAAATGAAACCATTTTCATCCATTCTCCTTGAGAGATAGTCTTCAGAGTCTGAGGTTTGTCTGCCACTCAGTGAAAGGAAAAAAAAAAGATTTCCCACAGGCTGCCCGGTGCCCATATATCATTTCAATCTAGACAATAAAATACCAGGTAGTTGCTTTTATAAAATGTTTTTAAAATTGTTTAAACATTGTAAGAGACACAGAATTTGTCAAGATGTTGCATGTTTTAAACTTTAAAATAGTATTGTTACATGAACAAAATGGAAAAGAAATGTGAACTATGTCAATCATTCTTTAAACCAGGAATGAATAAAGGGTAAAAGCAAATTTCAAAATAATAAATATAGGGAAATGCAGCAAATGAACTTTTATGCAATGACTTAATATGTCATCCCATTTTTTAAAAAATCCACATGGTGTATAATTTATAGACCAAGTCTATGAATTTAATTTCAACTGCTTGGCAATTATTTAAGTCTCTTGTAACCAATGCAGCTAAATTAGTGATGATGTTGATGAGTTTTTCTATTGATTTCAAGTCGACAGTGTGACTAATTTAATCTGGACTCAATTTATATTAACAAGTACCTAAAATATATTTCAAAGGTATTTTATCTTCCTCTTAGTGATTAATGAGTGATATCTTGTGTATGTCTTTATATCCAAAAAGATGAACAAATTATAGCTCAAAAATTGTTCTCTCTCTCTTGGCCTTCCTTCAGACAATATGCTTTCAGTATGCTACATTCAATACTGATTCTTTTGTTTACTAATAAACAGTTACATTTTGACAAAAATGAATACAATGTTGCTGCTACAAATTGGAAGTAACAAGATTTTCAGTTATGTGAAGGATGCACACCATTTGTAAGAACTTTCTTACAATAGTGCTACACGGGAGAATCTCCATAATTCTATGCTATAATTTTTTTTGCTGGGCCATATATCTGTTCAATAGGGACATGGTGGCTCAGTGGGTTAGGGCGCTGAGCTTGTCGATCAGAAGGTCGGCAGTTTGGCGGGTCGAATCCCGAGTGCCACGTAGCAGAATGAGCGCGTTACTCGTCCCAGCTTCTGCCAACCTAGCAGTTCGAAAGCACGTAAAAATGCAAGTAGAAAAATAGGGACCACTCCGGTGGGAAGGTAATGGCGTTCCGTGCGCCTTTGGCGTCTAGTCATGCCGGCCACATGACCACGGAGATGTCCTTGGACAAGCGCTGGCTCTTCGGCTTTGAAACGGAGATGAGCACCGGCCCCTAGAGTCGGAAACGACTAGCACGCATGTGTGGGGGAACCTTTACCTTTACCTTTATATCTGTTCAATAGCATATAACTTTTGATGGAATCTAAATGAATCACTTTATTTCAGGACAGTACAGCTGAAAAGCAATCACCTGTATTTGAATAATTGGTCACCATTAATTAATTATTATTATTTACATATACATAATTTAGACTGCATGATTTATCAGTATGTATGCTTGTGTGTGTGTGTGTGTGTGTATGCACACAAATAAACAAGCACTTTTACACTACTCTTACAAAATAACATCACTTATTTTGTAAGTGCTGGTTGGCTTTTATAATAGAATAGAATAGAATAGAATAGAATAGAATAGAATAGAATAGAATAGAATAGAATAGAATAGAATAGAATAGAATAGAATAGAATAACAGTTTGGAAGGGACCTTGGAAGTCTTCCAGTCCAACCCCCTGCTCAGGCAGGAAACCCTACATCAGGGGTGTCAAACTCAATTTCATTGAGGGCTGCATCAGCATTGCGGTTGCCCTCAGAAGGCCGGGTGGGTGTGGCCAGGGAGGACATGGCCTACTGGGTGGGCGTGGCTAGAGTGTGTATGGCCTACTGGGTGGGCATGGCCAGCTCTACATCATTTGCATCAAGGGTACCTATGGGGGCCTGGGCAGAAGTGGGACAGATCTGAGGGTCTTTGGCAGAAGGAGATGGGACTGGGGCAAGTGCCAAGGCATGGTCCACTGGAGGAGCCTCACTGTTCCTCTCAGGCCATGTGAGGAGGGGGCTGGATGGTGGCATGGAGGTCAAATGCCCAGCCCAGCCCTCAAGCACCTGTGGCACTAAGCCCAGCCCCTTTCCCAAGGGGGTGCCCATCTGCACTTACCTCCTCAAGGCTGCTGCTGCTGTACTTGCTCTCCTTAGCCAGGTTGCTCATGATGGGTATGAGGGCAAAGTCAATAGGGAGGCCCACTCCCTCTCCATGTGAGGAGACCTGGCTTTGTATCCAAAGTTTCCTTAGCAATAGGATGGGAGACACCCCAGGATAGGCCAGGAGGAGGGGGCAAGGGAATGGTGGAAGGGCAGCAGGAAAGGACTAAGGCAGAACTTCCCTCAGACCCTCCCTCTCCTTCCTTCCTTCCTTCCAGTGGTGGGAAAATATTTGAGATGAGGGAGGGAGAAAAACAGGCAAGAAACGCAGCTGGGGAAGTGTCATCCTTCGTGAGGAATGAAGAAATGCACCATCGCCTGGAAGTGGCCAGCACATGGCCTTCGCCTACTTCTAATATCCGGCTTGGTGGGCTCTGGGGGAGGAGAATGCCATGAGCATCATGAGAGTTGATGTTACCTGAACAATGCTGCCCAGCCCCCAGCCTGCCCGGTTTTGGCAGGCAGCGGGGTGCTCTCCACACAGTGCCAAGAGGCTGAGTCAGGTGGCATGAATCTGAAGAAAAGCGCAATGCTGCCCATCCCCTAGCCTGCCTGAAGTAGGGAGGGCTATTTGCTAGCCACTTCCACGCAATGGTGCATTTCTTCATTCCTCACAAAGGGTTATACCTCCCCAGCGTGTGCCCAGTGGGCGGGGCTGACGCAGCAGGGGCTGGTCCCTCGCTGTTTCCAGATGGGCTTGTGGAGCTAAGACTGAATATGTTTCAGCATAGATGGCCACAATGAAATTGTACATTGGCTCCCGGCTGGCCTGGGCCAGGGCCAAGGCAGCAGGAACTGTTCCCTCACTGTTTCCAGGGTGGGTTCGTGGACCACATGAAACCACTTCACAGGCTGAATCCGGCCCCCGGGCCTTGAGTTTGACATGTCTGCCTTACACCATTTCAAGCAAATGGTTGTCCAATGTCTTTTCAAAAGCTTTCAGTGTTGGAGCATTCACAATATTGCTAAGCTTGTAAGCCGCCCTGAGTCTTCAGAGAAGGGCGGGATATAAATGGAATTAAAATTAAATTAATTAAATTAAAATTAAAAAAAATATCTGAAGGCAACTCATTCCACTGATTAATTGTTCTAACAGTCAGGAAATTTCTCCTTAGTTCTACATTGCTTCTCTCCCTGATTAGTATCCATTGCTTCTTGTTCTGCCCTCAAGACAATGGGGAATATTTTCTTTTGCTGACTGACCACAAAATATATAAAGATAAAACAGCCTGGCTTATTAGAGCAAAAAACTGAAAATAAAGGAAAGGAAACTCTATGTGCAGTTGTGTATTGGATGAAAAATTTAGTTTTTTTCTTACATAAATGATTTTCATTCTGAAAAATAAGATAGAAGAATAAAATTCCAAATGATCTTTCAACTGAAAGGTAAATATTGCTGTCATACTCACTGTGCAGCAACAAATGCATAAAAACTACCTTATAAACTAACTACCTTGAACATATTCGGATATAAGAGTAACAAGGAAATTTTATTAGCTGTGATAAAGAATACATTAATAACATAACTAAAAATAATTTAAAGAAATCAATAAGTCCCATTAGTTGTGCCTCAGCATATATTCATATATTGTATATTTGACTGGATTCAGACCATGGACATGAACTTTTATTCCATCATCTAAAGGGGGCAATGTTTTTTAACAGTGGTTCAAGCATCTGAAATCAAGATTTGAATCAATAAATGTTGATGTAGATCAGTTATCAGTTATTTGATTGATTGGTGTAATCGACATTTCCAAAAATCCACTTAGATTATGTTTAGGTTTTTGAAAAATAATTCAAAACAGTCATATTGGCAAAGTAAAACTTTAGCAGAAAACATATTTGAATTAAAGCCATTTTGAAAAGTTCACGGAACAAAAGAAGCAGCTCTCATCAAGCTTTGGATAATACTTCCTACTAAATAATTTTTTTAAAAAAACCTTTTTTTTAATTAATCAGCTCACAGGGGTAAGCAGACCTTTGCCATATTCCCCCCACCCAGGACTCCTTTATAACCAGTGAATACCGTGTGGAAGCAGTTCACTTTTACCTGAATAACATTTTGAAAGAAAAGTCTTTACAGTGGGTTTGCTTTCACTAAGGGAATCAGTGTTTGAATAATAATGTGCCTTTCAGGGTTCAAAGTAAATTGTATTCATTAGCATCTTGTTAATAAGAGACATCTTATTAAATGAAACTTCAGAATAAATCACTAGTCCCTCCTACTCCCTCCCACCTACACACACCCTACAAGCCTAATCTATAAAGGCTGAATTCCCCAATTTGGTGTTATCTTGATGTGCTAAGATACCAGAATTTTCAGTCAATCCATTCCCTTTAAAAGCCATAGTATATACCTTTTATATTATAACTGTAACACAGTTGATAGTTTTCCATGTCCCCCACTTTTTTCCCCAGTGACAGAATATACAAAAGGGATAAAATAATATTTTTTCTAACCTGAAGATAGCCACTGAAAAATAATACAATTAAGCCAATTGACTTAACAGTTATTATTTTTCCTATTTTTTAATATTTTCAAAGGATATTAAACATATACAGATAGATGTATTTAAATCTGCAAATAAAAAGACTATAATTTGTTTTTTGTTTTTTTTAATGGGAAGTTAAGTATTCAAGTGCAAGGCTTATTCTCCCTTCTCTGGTAAAAGATCAGCACAAAAAAATGTATTGTAAAAGCCAGGATCTCTTCAGGCACTTTTAATAAGGGCAAGGAAACTACTCCAGCTCTCCTTCTAAACGTCTATCATCTCCCTTAACTGATGAAGGATGACTGTAAAATCATTACTTCTGAACCCATGGATGCCTATAACCACTTTTAGTCACCTTAGCAGACTTTCTTAGCCAATGCAGTGATGTCAGAAGTTCCAGTGGATGTGGTATAATTATAACACATTTCTCTGTCATCCTCCATTCATTCTTTTTTATGAATAGCTGTTCACTAGTAAATGAATCCCCTTCATGGATTACTGCCTTGTCGTGGCGAAGGGGCTTGCGTAATTCAATGAAGCTATGAGCTATGCCGTGCAGGGCCACCCAAGACGGACAGGTCATAGCAGAGAGTTCTGACAAAACGTGATCCACTGGAGAAGGAAATGGCAAACCACTCCAGTATCTTTGCCATGAAAACCCTATGGACAGTACCAAAAGGCAAAACAATATGACGCTGGAAGATGAGCCCCTCAGGTCGGAAGGCGTCCAATATGCTACTGGGGAAGAGCAGAGGGCTAGTACTAGTAGCGCCAGAAAGAATGAAGCGACTGGGCCAAAGCCGAAAGGACGCTCAGCTGTGGATGTGTCTGGTGGTGAAAGGAAAGTCCGATGCTGTAAAGATTTTTTCTCCATAGGAACCTGGAATGTAAGATCCATGAATCAAGGAAAGTTGGACGTGGTCAAACAAGAGATGACAAGACTGAACATCGACATCTTAGGTATCAGCGAACTAAAATGGACAGGAATGGGTGAATTTAATTCAGATGACCATCAGGTATACTACTGCGGGCAAGAATCCCTCAGAAGAAATGGAGTAGCCTTCATAGTCAATAAAAGAGTAGGAAAAGCAATACTGGGATACAATCCTCAAAATGACAGAATGATCTCAGTTCGAATCCAAGGCAAACCATTCAATATCACAGTAGTCCAAGTCTATGCCCCAACCACCAGTGCTGAAGAGGAAGAAATTGACCGGTTCTATGAAGCCCTACAGCACCTTATAGAACTAACACCCAAAAATGATGTCCTTATCATCATGGGGGATTGGAATGCTAAAGTAGGAAGCCAAAAGATAACTGGAATAACAGGCAAGTTTGGCCTTGGAGTACAAAATGAAGCAGGGCACAGGCTGATAGAATTTTGTCAAGAGAATACGATGGTCATAGCAAACACTCTTTTCCAACAACCCAAGAGACGGCTCTACACATGGACATCACCAGACGGTCAACACAGAAATCAGATTGACTATATGCTCTGCAGCCAAAGATGGAGAAGCTCTATACAGTCAGTAAAAACAAGACCAGGAGCTGACTGTGGCTCAGATCATGAGCTTCTCCTTGCAAAGTTTAGGCTTAAACTGAAGAAAGTAGGGAAAAGTACTAGGCCACTCAGGTATGAATTGAATCATATCCCTGTTGAATATACAGTAGAGGTGACAAATAGATTTAAGGAATTAGATCTGATAGACAGAGTGCCTGAAGAACTATGGACAGAGGTTCGCGACATTGTACAACAGGTAGCAACCAAAACCATCCCAAAGAAAAAGAAATGCAAGAAAGCAAAATGGCTGTCTGAGGAAGCTTTGCAAATAGCTGAGGAAAGGAGGGAAGCGAAAGGCAAGGGAGAAAAACATAGATATGCCCAATTGAATGCAGAATTCCAGAGAATAGCTAGAAGAGATAAGAATGCCTTCTTAAATGAACAGTGCAAAGAAATAGAAGAAAACAATAGAATAGGGAGGACCAGAGATCTTTTCAAGAAAATTGGAGAGATGAAGGGAACGTTTAATGCAAAAATGGGCATGATAAGGGACCAAAATGGCAGGGACCTAACAGAGGCAGAAGAGATTAAGAAGAGGTGGCAAAATTACACAGAAGAACTATACAAGAATGAGCTTAACGTCCCAGATAATCACAATGAGGTGGTCACTGACCTCGAGCCAGACATCCTAGAATGTGAAGTGAAGTGGGCCTTAGAAAAGCTGAGCAACAACAAAGCTAGTGGAGGTGACAGTATTCCAGCTGAGCTATTCAAAATCTTAAAAGACAATGCAGTAAAAGTGCTACACTCAATTTGCCAGCAAATTTGGAAAACTCAACAGTGGCCACAGGATTGGAAAAGATCAGTTTACATTCCAATTCCAAAGAAAGGCAGTGCCAAAGAATGTTCAAACTATCGCACCATTGCACTCATTTCTCATGCTAGTAAAGTCATGCTTAAAATCCTACAAGCTAGACTTCAGCAGTATGTGGATCGAGAACTACCAGAAGTACAGGCAGGATTTCGAAGAGGCAGAGGAACTAGAGATCAAATTGCCAACATACGCTGGATCATGGAGAAAGCTAGGGAATTCCAGAAAAACATCTACTTCTGCTTCATTGACTATGCTAAAGCCTTTGATTGTGTGGATCATAACAAACTGTGGCAAGTTCTTAAAGAGATGGGAGTACCAGACCATCTTATTTGTCTCTTGAGAAACCTATATGCGGGTCAAGAAGCAACAGTGAGAACTGGACATGGAACCACTGATTGGTTCAAAATTGGGAAAGGAGTCCGGCAAGGCTGTATACTGTCGCCCTGCCTATTTAACTTATATGCAGAGCACATCATGAGAAAGGCAGGGCTAGATGAATCAAAAGTTGGAATTAAGATTGCCGGAAGAAATATCAACAACCTAAGATACGCAGATGATACCACTCTAATGGCAGAAAGTGAAGAAGAACTAAAGAGCCTCTTGTTGCGGGTGAAGAAGGAGAGTGCAAAACTTGGGTTGAAACTTAACATTAAGAAAACCAAGATCATGGCATCTGGCCCTCTCAATTCCTGGCAAATAGATGGGGAAGAAATGGAGGTAGTGACAGATTTTATTTTCCTGGGCTCCAAGATCACTGCAGATGGGGACTGTAGCCAAGAAATTAAAAGACGCTTGCTCCTGGGGAGGAAAGCCATGGCAAATCTAGACAGCACACTAAAAAGCAGAGACATCACCCTGTCAACAAAAGTGCGTATAGTCAAGGCTATGGTCTTCCCAGCTGCAATGTATGGCAGTGAAAGTTGGACCATAAGAAAGGCTGAGCGCCAAAGAATTGAGGCCTTTGAACTATGGTGCTGGAGAAGACTCCTGCGAGTCCCTTGGACTGCAAGGCGATCAAACCGGTCAGTCCTAGAGGAGATCAATCCCGACTGCTCTTTAGAAGGCCAGATCCTGAAGCTAAAACTCAAATACTTTGGCCACCTAATGAGAAGGAAAGACTCACTGGAGAAAAGCCTAATGCTGGGAAAGATTGAGGGCAATAGAAGAAGGGGACGACAGAGAATGAGGTGGCTGGATGGAGTCACTGAAGCAGTAGGCGTGAGCTTAAATGGACTCCAGAAGATGGTAGAGGACAGGAAGGCCTGGAGGAACATTGTCCATAGGGTCGCGATGGGTCGGACACGACTTCGCAGCTAACAACAACAACAACAACAGTAAATGAATTCATGGGAATCACAGTGCAGGAAAGAACAGTGTGCAGAAATCAGTCAGTTAAAAATCAGTCAGTTAAAAAAGGCAAAGGAAAGGGGAGAATGTCAAATGTGCGTTTTCAGGAGGCAACTGGACTTCCTTGCTTTTCTTTGAAGACGTTTCACTTCTCATCCAAGAAGCTTCTTCCGCTCTGACCAGGTTCTTGGATGCGAAGTGAAGCGTCTTCAAAAAAAAAAAAAGTAAGAACGTCCAGTTGCCTCCTGAAAAAAACACCTTTGGGACAAGCATAACCAGCATAACAAGCATGACTCGTGGACTTCAACTCCCAGAATTCCTGAGCTAGCACAAGTCATAAAAGAGCCAGGTACGGATGGACTGACTGCGGTCTATTACAAAAATTTACAATCGGAGGTGATAAAGCCATTAAGGGAATTGTTTCAGACAATTCAAAGGGGAGGAAGGGTGCCTCCGTCTTGGAGAACTGCTTTTATTTCCCTGATTCTGAAGGAAGACCAGGATGTTACTCAAGTAAGAAATTACAGACCAATATCACTTTTAAATACGGACTACAAGATATTTGCTAAGGTTTTAGCTAATAGACTGATGAGGGTTTTGCAACAGATGATTCATGGGGACCAAACTGGGTTTATTAGTGGTAGACAAATGAAAAATAATGTGAGGCATATAGTTGACGTGGTGGAGTTTTTGGAAATGAACAACCAGATCCCTGCAGCGTTGATCTTTTTAGATGCTGAAAAAGCTTTCGATCAACTGGATTGGCAATTTTTGATGAAAGTTTTAGATAAAATGAATTTTGGGGATAAATTTTTACAACCAATTAGGGTATTATATCAAAAACAAACTGCCCGAATAATAGTAAATAATAGTTTGACTGAAGTATGCAATATTGAAAAGGGCACAAGACAAGGGTGTCCATTATCACCTTTATTATTTGTATTAACATTGGAGATATTATTGATTAAAATACGGAATTCGGAAAAAATTAAGGGTATTCAAATTAGAGATCAGGATTATAGACTGAGGGCGTTTGCAGACGATCTGGTTGTTACGGTGACCCAGCCAGAAAATTCTGTTGTGGACCTGATGGAGATAATAATGCAATATGGGAAGGTTTCTGGATTTAAGGTTAATGTACAAAAAACTAAAATATTAGCCAAAAATATGACAGCATCGCAAAAGGCCCTTTTAGAAGGGTTAACTGGATTCCACATTGTTAAAAGGGTTAAATATTTGGGGGTGTATTTGTCACCCTCAAATGCAAAGTTATATAAAAATAATTATGAAAAGTTATGGGGAAAAATTCAAAAAGAATTGGAGAGTTGGGAAAAATTGCAATTGTCTTTACTGGGAAGAATTGCAGCAGTGAAAATGAATGTCTTGCCTAAATTTCTATTTTTATTTCAAATGATACCGATTCTTAAAAAAGACTTAAATTTGGAGGAATGGCAACGGGGTATCAATAAATTTGTATGGGCAGGGAAAAGGCCAAGAGTTAAATTTAAGATTATGCAGGATACGCGTGAAAGAGGTGGTCTTAAAATGCCCAACCTTAAATTATATTATGAAGCTGCTGCGCTGTCAGGGATAAGTGATATTGGATTAATTTGACACAAGGGAGATTATTAAATCTTGAGGGCCACGACTTGTTATTTGGCTGGCATGCATATTTATTGTATGATAAGAAGGTAGATAATGTGTTTAAAGTGCATATTTTAAGACAGGCATTGTTGAGAGTTTGGAAGAAGTATAGACATAAGTTAGACTACAAGATACCGTTGTGGGCAATTCCGAAACATGCAATAGAAAACATAAATGTTGGCTTCAAACATGATGTGACTACGTACAAGGAGATCTTAAGTTTGGAGAGGAACGTATGGTGTTTGAAGCCGTATAATCTTTTACGAGATGAGAAGATTGTTCAAACTTGGTTTCAATATGGTCAATTACAGGCCAGGTGGAAAGAAGACCAGAAAATTGGTTTCTCAATGACTGATGAAAATTTGGTAAAGCAAATTAGAAATCAGGGTCCAGCACATATCAAACGGATATATCTTGCATTGATAGAAATTGACTCAGAAACAGAACTTGTTAAAGATTGCATGATAAAGTGGGCCCAGAATATTCAAGAAGTTATCACAATGGACACTTGGGAAAAAATCTGGGTGAGGAACGTAAAATTTACACAAGCTCAAAATTTAAGAGAAAACTTACAAAATGTTTTATAGGTGGCATTTAGATCCTAAAAAGCTTGCAAGTATGTATCCGAACTATCAACCTAAATGTTGGAGATGTGGTGGTGAAGACGCAACGTATTTTCATATATGGTGGACCTGTAAAAAGGTCAAGGCTTTTTGGATTAAAATCTGGTGGAATATGCAGAAGATTTTTAAGCAAAGGATAAAGTTTTGTCCGCAATTGTTCTTATTGGGCATAATTACAGATACTACTGTTGTGGACACCAAGTTGATGTTGAATTTAATTACAGCAGCAAGACTTTTAATAGGTCAATATTGGAAGAAGGAGGAACTCCCAACTATAGAAGAATGGACTCTAAAAGTTTCTGACCTGGCCAAAATGGCAAAGATTTCGGCTTACTTGAAAGATCATTTGCAACAATGTTATATTATGGAGTGGAAAAAGTGGATTGATTATATCCAGAACAAATATGGGACCAAAAAGTTTCACTTAGCATTTGAATAAGTTTTTTTCCTTTTTTTAATGTAATATTAGTATTGCTTGTAGTCATTTCATATGAGCTAGAGTGCGATAGACTTAATAGTGTATTGTTGTTAACATATGGTTGTTTATGATTGTTTTTTGCTTTTATACCTTGTATTTAGCTCTGGGAAGTCGGGGAGGGGGGAGGGGGGAAGGGGGGGAGGGCTAGGGAGGGCTAGGAAGGGGTGGGCGGAGGGAGGGGGAGGGATTGTTAAAGATAAAATGTATTGTAAAACTTTTCAATAAAAAAAAGAGCCAAAGTTGCCTACCCCTTGAGCTAGATGACTGAGAATCTCCACAGCCGAAAGGGAAGCATATCCATTATCACCACCACCACCCCACACACACATACTCATGAACACTATTGTCAACATAAGTCCATCCAGTGTGTGTGCTTTCCTCTGTATAATGTCTCAAGTTCAAAAGATCAACTGATTTCAAAGAAGATTGGGATTAAGGTTGAGATTTTATTCCTTTCTGCCAACATCAAGTTAAAGATGATTCCAAATCAAGCTCAGCTACTGATACCTATAGGGACACATCCATGTAACTTTCTTGGCACCTATAATGGAATGATTTACCGTTTCCCTTTTCCATAATGTTCCCAGATTAGCCTACATTCCTGGAATATTTTGGTAGTCTCCCACCTATGATAACTAGGAACAGGAGGATGGTGACAGGCCCGCCAACATTTTTTCTTTCTCTCCAGCAGGCAATATGAATGTAGCTGATAGACACTCTGCTCAAGCACTATTGAAACTTTTTGGTGCTCATGTAAATGAGCTTTCATAGTGCTTAAAATCAGTTATCAAGATAATTCTGGCAGCAACAAAATTCTGAAAATAAAAGCATGGAATCTTTAGTTGTATCTCAACACAGAGATGATTCATATGTAATTTGTAATCCTGGTTCTTGCTGAACATATTTTAACTAAATGAAATACGGTAATATGCCAAACTATGGTTCAGAAATAAATTACAAATAAAATTGCATGATTCAAGAAGGAAGTATGTAATTCTAGATCTTCATTTAAATTATCTCAACACTTAAGTTTCCCAAATCTCATTCCCTTAAACAGAATTAGAGAAATTTAAACCTCTGTTAAATGGAAGACATTTTTTTTACTTTTACAGCACTGTGCCTATATAAGTATCTTACCAGACCAACAGTTTTAGACAGCACTGTAGAATTTAAATGTTACCATCCTGATCATACACCATGCATGCCTGGGGCAACATTTAAATGAGGTGATGAAGCATAGTATGCGTTGTCAAGTTTTCTTTATTAAGATACTTCAGCTATTATCCAAAACGTCTGCAGACGAAAAAATTAGTAAGTCCTGGATCAATCTAAAATTTAGCCAAAACTTAGGTTGGAACACAAATAGACTTGAAAACAATTGGGTTCTCCAGCTGGTACTTTCTTTGCCACTGAATGTCTGATTGAGTTATACAAAAGATCAGCCTAGGAGTAGATAAGCACTAAAACATCATGGAAAAATATATACATATAATAATTTGTCCTTCTATATTGATATAAATGATGCAAAAACTCAGAGAAATGAGGGCTAGCCTCTTGCTGAACTGGCATAGAATAACCAGATAGTAAGATCATGCTATGCCAACTAATTTGAACAATGACTTTTGAGTTTCAGCACAAGTTCCTTCACACAATGTGGATGGATTTCCTTTAGTTCATTGATGCTAAGGGATATGGCAATTTTAGATGTACTCTTTTCGCATGTGCGCACGTACACACATACACATACGTATTCTCTCTTTCACATACACACAGTATATATATACAACTGCATATATGCTTGTATCGGTGTACATTTCCAGATAGACATATACATTCATAGGCACAGACATTTCCTTTTCTCTTTGGAAGAGAGTTTTATAAGATCTGCCAACAAACTCTGCAGTCCTTACTGGCTATGAGCTTCAAAAGGGACTCAAGATATCAAGTTCAGTGTCCTTGGAGTGAAAGCTAATGTCACCGCTGTGGACAGAGAGTGGGTTTGATGCATCTTCCTTGGTGATGGACTAAGTTGGCAGGGCAGTGGCATCCTGCAACACAGGGCTTATTACAGGGACCAATCTCATTCCAGTTAGCACAAGTCTTCGCACAACCAGGTCCGCACGTGTTATAAACTGCACCATGTTTACATTGGATTCCTGGAAGACATTTCAAAGATATGAGTTTCACAGTATCTACTTGGTTGGATCTACAGTTAAGTCATCCTCAAACTATATCCAAGGAAATCACAGTCAGGATACTATAGCTAGTCATTACAATTATTAGTAGAATAATAAAAGAAGAGGTGACATTTTTAAAATATCCCAGCTGAAAGCATTTTTTGTGTGGTATATGAGAACCTCATAACCTTGATGATAACTTAATGTTAGTTTTCAATGTGTCTCAGTATCAAGTGCCTTCTTTATTTTCCCGGTGCTGATTATATTACAACACATAGTAAATATTATTACAGCATCTTCTATTAACTCACAACTTTCTCTTTAGAAACATTACAGCATATTTTTCACAAAAGAATTAAAAATTATCATTGGAATAAATAAGGAGAGCAAGTATTGCATTCTCAAAATGCTGGGTTGAATCCAAGTTCTGTCTCCCCTAGGAAGAGAGAAGTCTCGGAAGCTTCACACAGCCCACACAATCCACAGCATTCAAGCTGTCTTTGAGGATCTCCTAATCCTCTGCATTTCAGAGAGGGGAAGGAATTGTACACAGGGAGGAAGAATTAATAAAAATGCTTCTTTTACAGCTCTGCCAATAGGAGTGGTCTGCAGAATATTAAGTCCAGATGGCAGCTTTTGGAAGCTTGAGTCTAGAATCCCAAGAAACAGACTGTCAATAAGAATGACAATAATGTAACATATAAGTAATAGTGATTTTTTATTATTTTATTTTACAACAACCTATATTGGAATAGGGTTAATAGGGTGTGTAAAACAGATATTGCTTTTTGCCTCTCAGACATGATCTCTGAAAGGGAATAATGTTTTCCTTGTTACAGATTAATTCTCAACGCAACACACCTGAATAATAAGCTATGCACATGCCAAAAACCCCACTGTTCAAAATGCATAGGAGATTTTGTTGAGTATACTTTTATGCAGATGTTTGATTATTATACTTTCATGCAGAGAAAATTGGACATGAAGGATACATTGAACCAATGACCCTTATTTTAAGAGCAGTTTCTGAAACTAAGGAATAAACTGCAACTAGGGACCAAACCCTGACTCACCCAAACGACTTTAGGTTATATAATCAAAACATTGCTAGACCGCTTACTGTAGATCTCAACATTGAACAAGCTGCTATTTCTAAATTATGCTCCTGTGGAATCATCCCCAGTTGTTTCTTTAAAACTTGCAGAGAATCAATGCATTTCTCTAGAAAGATTTACATGTACCTTAATCAATGAACCAAGTGGTGTGGGGGAATAATACTGCTTTTCCCCCACGGCATGGAAAAAAAGTTTTCCTCAATTGTTGAAAAGATCTCTTCACACCAAATGCATCTCTCTCTATTGACATAGAAACCGAGTTGTTGAAATTTTTGAGCATTTATTATTCCATTCTTCTCTTTTATTTCCTCCAACCCGCACAATCAAACAAATCTGATTCTTGCTATGCCATTGAAGTGGTTGTTCTAGAATACCAGTTTAGTGAAAACTGGTAAGAGTTGTCAGAAGAAACTTAAGGAAGGAAGGAAGGAACTTAATAGCTGGATGCTAAAAATCTGGGACTCTAACAAGAAGTTTGAATTGCAGGAGATAACAATTTCTAAAGAAAGCGAATGAGTGAGATTAAGGTATCTGTTGTTGAAAGAGGGGTCAGATGAGCAGGAAGAAATGGAGAGTGAGAAAAATTCCCACAAAAGACTTTTCCAGGCTCAGCTATTCCTTCTGGCATTTTAATTAGAGGCTTAAGGGAAAACTTAAATTGTTTGAGCAGTTACTGTAGCTTTGAAATGTACTGCATCGAGAAGAATATCCAGTCATTTAGTGGTGAGCAAAAGAGGTGTGTGTGAACTGGTAATTTCCCAGCAAACTTCCTTAGCAACATACCCATCCAATTGAATGACTTATCACTGTTGAGTTATTTTCATATGATAGGATGACACAGTGTTGTGTGTCTGTAATATTGTAAACATTCACAAAAGGTCTGATATTTTTATTTGAGTTTGCAAAGGACAAGATGAGGGAAATTGCTGTCTGAATCCCACTCCTCTTTGTTGGAAACCACACCAGAGTTTGTTTAAAGTAACTTGCAAAGGAGCTTAAGAAAATTTACTTGGGAGATCTCAGGGGTTGGGTGGATCAACTTCTTGAATTCAGAATAACAGCTTCTGTGTTGCAACACTGGCCACAACTGTTTATGTCATGACTCTTTAAATCATTCATTATTTTCTTGTTTGTATCTAAATATTTTTCTGTCTCTAAAAATGTTAGAGACAGAAAAATATTACAATTAGAGTTAAACAAACATCTTCAACACTAAGTAGAACCTCAGCTGAATTGCTATTTATCTTTTATGGATGTAACACCAATTAAGTACAATTGCTTGGAGAATCTTTTTCAGCCCAGTGACACTTATTCTCAATGTGACATTTTGAGGGTTTGAAGGCAGAGGCTGGCATGGACTGAAAGAGCACATAGCCAAACAAAACACTCCTCTTTTTTGTACCTGTTTTGTTTTCTCTTTCTCAAGGTCTTTCTTCTTCATGCAAACTGATTTTGATTTAAATAATGATGGAATGCTTGGTACAACATAGTATGTAAGACTGTATTTTTCCAAATCCCTAGCAGCTCAGACATTGATTGTGCAGCCTGGAAAGGATGGGAACTTGTCGAACACATGTCGAAAGCACCTATCCTATTACAACACTGGTCCTGTTGTACTTATTTATTATAAATGTTATATTTATACTTGATCTAATCTGAATTTATTTGTTTTCCCCCTAGGGGCTATTCAAGTATTCCTACTAACTGAATGCAGGAAGTATTCATCTATATGTGGGCCACAAATGTTTCTAGTACTGTAAGTCTTAAGACTGATTTCTTTTTCCTGTACCAGATTAATAACATAGTTATCCTTTTATTCCCTTAAAAAATCAAGTTTACTTTCCATGTTAGGCTCACAGAACTTTCTTTTCATTCGTCTTGTATTTCTTTTGCTCAATTAGAAGGTCTTCCAAAGGAGAATATTCTTAGATATCATAAACACAGACGCTCTGTTGCCCTTTGCATCCACCTTCCTTTTTGATTATAAATGTTTGGGAAATTCTTCTGAACTTTGCTGATCCTATATTCCTGTTTAAAATTCACCTTTTGATTCTTTGTTTCTTAAGACTGTGGCCAATAAAAAAAAGATGAATTCAGCAATTTATCCAAAACCACTCCCCCCCCAATATGCATATCTGTCTTTTACTTCCCACTTCAAATATTACATAGTCATCTGTTTTATTGCTTTCACTCCTTTGCTTTAATATTAGCTGAGAACAGAAGTTAAAAGGGTGAGCTTTTTCAATACATTTTTTAAAAAAAATATGAATGTGAATTATTTTAGTAAGTTCAAGGGCAGAAGCAGAGCTATGAACAGATAGCTGTGTTGGTTAAGCCTCTCTGTGGATGCTGGATATGCTACAATTAACCTTGGCATTTGGGCAAGCATAAAGTAAGTGTTCTTTGCACTCCACCCAGGGTTTTAAAAGCAATGTTGTACCTCTCAGCATAATTACAACCACTTGAACTTAAGTTATTAGCAGGATCAGTATATTAGGCGATGTTGATTTACTTATTTATTCTTCTTTCCTATTTTCCTTCCAATAAAGACAGATGTATTACAGTTATATTTCCATATGTGCGAGAAGCAGAACAGGAAATGTTATTAATTAGCCAGAATAATTCCAGCCTGCAACATCGCAGTCCTTCCACTAACCACTACTCCATTCAACAGACTTAGGCAGACTCGGTGTGCATACAATATGAAGTAAAGAGAGGGGAAACGGAGCAAAAGCAGGGTTTTGCAAGCTTCCTTTACCCTCCTCCATGCTGCAATACATGAAATGGTGAATTCCTTACCAGCACAATTTTCTTCAGGTTTCCAATGGACCTTCAGACCTTCTCTCTGACAAGCTCTGGCATAGGCTAGAAATGACTCACAATAGCAATTCTTATGAACTGGGCACTCACACATATCTGTAACACAGGACCTGCAAGAGAGAAAGGAGTGAATGGCATCCCTCACAGTCCAATTTTTAAAAATGTATAAAAAACCATCACAACAAGTTCCTCCTGTGAATTCCTACATTCATAGACATTAATGTTGCTTATATAAATAGTTTATAAACAGAATGGTTACTGGAACCTTGGTAGTGGCGACACTTACTTGTTTTATTTGTCTAAACTACTCAGCCAATACATAATCTGACAGTATGTGGGATCTCAGAAATAATTAAGGGTATTAACTTTTACATTCAGTTGTTCATAATAAAAAGAATACTATATTTATGTTTGTTTTATTAAATTGATATAGCCATCCCACTCAGTAGGATGACTCTGGACAGCTAACAGCAGTTAAAAACACAAACAATAGTAAAATAAAATAAAATACACAACCTGCAGCCAATTAAACTAATCAAACTAATTTGATAGGCTCTGATAAGCCAACTTCCATACCCAGGAACACAAAAAGGCCAGCAGGAATAGAGTCATTCTAATTTCCAGGGGATATTTGTTCCCAAAGGGCAAGTGTCATGACAGAAAAAGCTTGTTCCCTGGGTCCTGCCAGATGATGCTTCTTGATTGATAGGATCCATACTTATCTCCTCTGCTGGATCAGATCAAACAATCAAGGGAACAGGCTTCTGTAAATTACACAGCCCCATGCCTTGAAGGTGACTGCCAGCATCTTGCATGGCACCCAGAAGAATACTGATAACCAATGTAGAGATGTAGTAATGTCTGGCACCAAGGGGTGCCCATAACTACCTGTGCTGCTGCACTTGGAACCAGATGCAATTTTGGGATGTTCTTGAAAGACAGCCCCATGGACAGCACATGGTAATGTCATTTATTTACATAATAAATTTCTATGGCTGCCCATCTCCTATAAATGAATCCGAGCGTCTAACAATTAAAATAAAAATAAAAAACATAAAAACACAACCAAGAATTAAAAAACAGAAATAACATAAAATAGCAGTTGAGAACAACCAGAGTACCCCACAATCAATATAATCAAGAAATGGGCTGAGTGAAAACATCAGGGCCCCAGGCTTAATGGCAGAGCCACGTTTTTCATGTTTGGTGAAAGGCAAGTCACTGTGAGATGATAATAGCATGAGGGATTGTAAGGGGTTCATGAAAAGGTCCTATTGTGCATAACATGATGATCTGCAAAGGCAAACACCTAATCATGGCTGCCACCTGTTCCTCAAACAGGAGCAAAAAAATCTGGAGGAAACACACACACTCACCCCTAAATTACACACCAGTTCTGTTTGGGGTAATGCAACCCCTTTGAAAGCTAGAGATAGAAAGTGTTTAGAACTGGAGGGAGAGGATCTAAAATCTAGAGATGCACAGTTTTGCCAAAGCTGAGCTGAAGCCTATTTTTGCCTATTCCACCAGCCCCTTCCACCAGCCCCACCATCAAGATTTCAGGTATGAAGACAGAGCCTGCAGAGCAGTGAGTAAAACAGCTTTTCACAATGACATTCTGCCAAAAGGCTGGTTAATGATACCCATAATTTTCAGCAATTTAAAATCATTTCAAAGTCTAAATGTTATACTCCAACACATCTAAATCCCAAAACTAGGGAAGACAGCAGTAAATGTAAGTTGAAATTAAGAACTATTACTCTGCAAACTCTTACAATGAACAAACCGCATTAAACTTGGAATGGACTCTGATAAAAACAAATATACTTTGTTAGAGTATCATTTCAATAGGACTACTAAATCTGTTGTGAGTGTGATGGCACGTATGCTGGCACTAGGTGGCAGCAAAAGAGTTTTGTGATATCCTGAGTCCACAGACTCCTTTGAAGTCCACAGATATGATATCCCTTAGATTGACTCTTTAAGTCCATTTGCCTGAAGATTTGAGGAAGGTAGCAAGCATGTTCAACAATTTTTTTTAAAAAAAGAACAGAACAAAAATTGAAAAACATTCTATAAAGAATAATTATTTTTCTTTTTATTTATTTTATGTATTATTAAATTTATTTGCTACCCATCTCCCCAAAAGGGTGACTGGGTGGCTTACAGAACATAAAAAGATAAATAGAAAAACACTTAAAAATTTAAGACTATGGACTTTCAAATTTTAAAATTATTCAAAAAACCAGAACCAAAGAGACTGATGTTACAGATATGAGGTCTTCTTACCCCATCAATCACCTCCATCAGTGAGTGCCCCCCTTGTGGCTCTAAGCCAACCAGTAAAACCAAGCTTTAATACCCTTCCAGAAGGCCACAAGGGTGGAAGCAGTTTTCACCTCCAGTGGTGGAGTGCTTCATATGGATGGGGCCACAATGGAAAAGGCTCTCCTCTTTAGCCCTACCTGCTGAAATTCCTTAGCAGATGTGATCCATAGCAGGCCTCTTCTGTTGGCACAATTGGAATGGGCTAATTCTGTTGGGGTGAGCTGGCTCCTTAAATAACCTGGACCTGTGCCATAAAGGACTTCAAAGGTAACACCAACACCTTGACTTGGACCAGGAAGCAAACTGATAACAAATGCAGTTTGTGCAACTGTGGTGTTATATGTGTCACCAGCTGTAACTTTCCAATACTCTTCAAGGGTAGCCCCAGGCAGAGCACATTGCAGTAATTCAACTGAGAGATGATGAGTGACCATATGTAGGGTCTCACAATCAAGATAAAGACATAATGGGTACACAACACAAAATTGTGCAAAGGGCCTCTACCCATGATTGCTACCTGCTCTTCAAGTCATGTATCCAGGTTGCGGTACTGAGTCTTTTTTGGGATAGTGCAGCCCTATTCAGAACTAAAGATGACAGACTACCCGGATCCAGAGGTCCCCTGCCATTCCATCTTGCTACGGTTCAGCTGAAGCCTGTTGTCCCCCATCCAGACCCTTACAGCCTCCAGGCACTGAGAAAGGGCAGCCACAGCATCCCTTGGATTGCTAGTAACAGAGATGTAAAGCTGTGTGTCATCTGCATTCGGATGATACCTCAACCTGCAATGTCAGATGATCTCACACAATGGTTTCATGTAAATGTTAGAAAGGAGCAGAGAGAATACTGAGCTCTCTGGTATCCCACAAGGGAGTAGTCCTGGGCTGGACCTCTCACTTTCTATCTACACCATTTGGGACCGGCCTTGGAAAAAAGAGCCAAAGCAGTACAAAATGCACTATCTGGCCCCAAACCCCACAGTTGGCCCAAAAGTCATGGTCAGGGGAATTGAAAGCCACCAAGAGTTCAAGAAGAGGAAGAATGGATGCTATACCTCCATCCTGCTCTTATTACAAGTGCAACCAATATGGTTTCTTTCCCATAACATGGCCTGAAACCTAATTGAAAGGGGAGGTTTCTTAGGAAAAAAGAAAGAAACACAGTCATAATAATTATAATGTTAGGGGACTGGAGGCTAAAACATACAAGGAACGGTTGCTAGAATTGGGTATGTCTAGTTTAATGAAGAGAAGGACTAGGGGGGGGCATGATAGCAGTGTTCCAATATCTCAGGGGCTGCCACAAAGAGGAGGGACTCAAGCTATTCTCCAAAGCACCTGAAGAAGCAATACACGGAAAAAAGAAGCAATGGATGGAAACTAACCAAAGAGAGAAGCAACCTAGAACTAAGGAGAAACTTCCTGGCATTTAGAACAATTAACCAGTGGAACAACCTGCCACCAGAAACGGTGAATGCTTCAACACTGGAAATCTTTAAGAAGAGATTGGACAGCCATTTGTCTGAAATAGTATAGTGTTTCCTGTCTGAGTAGGGGGTTGCACTAGATGACCTTCAAGGTCCCTTCCAACTTTTTATTATTTATTATTAGTATTAGTATTATTGCCATTTTAACATTATGGTGAAGAAAATGGACACCCACAAAGAGCTCAACAGCATGAAAATGTGTACAACTGGTTAATAAAAGTCCTATCTCTTTTCACGATATGCATTTGAAGTCTGTAAAAAAACAGAGAAAGAGCTTTAAATTCCTGAGTGCACATATCATTTTAAATCTGAACACATGGGGGGAGGGGAGAGAGAGCACAGAGCTGGGGGAAGAATTATGATTTCTTGGAAAGAAACAGTAGCAATTCAAGTTATCTGGAGAGCAAACAGTTTAGAAAAATTACATCAGATCGATACAATGTTAAGAAAGGAATTCATTAAACTCACAGGCCCGCAGCAAAGTAGGATAAGTTTGTTTCAAAGTTCAAATTCAAATTGAAATGATTTGAATTTTGTAAAACAAAGTCCAATGGACAAAGTCATGTCGCATTTTGCAAACTTCCTAGGCACAATGCTGATGTGGAATAATTATTCCATTCGATAATACAGTAGGTGGATCACATCATTACGATGTTGCCTGAAATTAGAAGTAGCATTCTAGGATATTGTTACATAATAGATTTTAGGCATTTGTGAACATGCTAAACACTTTTTAGTATTGTTTCAAGAACCATTTTCAAAGTAAAATGGCATCTGATTTTATAACAAAGAAAATGTAGGGCATTGGCTCCCTCTAGTGTTAAAAAGACAAAATAACAAGAAACAGACACTGAAGATTCTATCAAAATGTATTTCCAAGTAGAATATTTCAAGAAAGAAAATGTCTCTGTCCTTGTAAAAAGCGTTTTGCAATCAGTCTTCAAAGTTATGACTGTCACACCACCTTCACAGTCATGTGATCAAAATTGATCATGAGATGTTCAGCAACTGGCTCACATTCATGACAGTTGCAACATCTTGAGATCATCCAATCACAATTTGTCAGCTCCCAGTCTGCTTGTGATAAGCAAAGTCAACAGAGCAACCCGGATCCACTTAACAACCATGGCAAAAATGATAGTAAAATCAGTTTCAGTCACACGTTGACTCACTTAATGAACATATCACTGAGCAACCAAAGTTCCAGTCCCAATTGTGGTTGCATGTTGAGTATTACCTGTAGATGTTTTTTTTCCTCCTGCCAATTGTGTTTAATTCTCAGAGACTACACAGGTCCCTGTAGTTTTCTTGATAAGGGTTTTCAAAAGCCCTTTCTAGGGCTCAGAGAAACTGACCTACTCAGGGTCACCCAGCTGACATAAAGCAGAACTTAACATTCCTGGTCTTCCAGCTTCTAGCCTGACTATTACAACGTTTTCCCAAAAATAAGACCCACCCAGAAAATAAGCCCTAGCCTGATTTTTAGTGTGCGCCTAATATAAGTCCTACCTCAAAAATGAGCCCAGGGTGTGTGGGCATGGTCAACACAGGAAGGTGTGAGCATGTGGGAAGAGACAGTGTCTGGCAGCAGCAAGTCCACACGCTGCAACCACCAGGCTGGCCCTCCAAGCAGAGGTGCGGGGGGGGGGGAGACCGGCAATCCTGACATGCTGTGGCACCAGCAGCAGGCAGAGGCAGAGGAGGAGGAAGCAGGTGATCCTGATTCGCTGCATGGTTGCCTGCCCTGGTGCGGCCACTGGGAAGTTGAGAGACAGTGGGATGGGGTGGGCGGCCGGCCATGGGAGGTCATCCTCATTCAGCAGCATCAGCAGCAGGCAGAGGCACAGGGGAGAGGCAGGTGATCCGGATGTGCTGCCTGGCCACTTGGCTCATGGGAGGCTTGTGTGGCAGCACTGGCAGCAGGGGGAGGCAGAGGCAAGGGGGAGGCAGGCGAGCTGGGTGTGCCACACAGCTGCCTGGCTCATGAGAGGCTTGTGGGAAGCTTGTGTAGTGGCACTAGCATCAAGCAGAGGCAGAGGCTTGGAGGGAGCCAGGCGATCCAGTTGCGCTGGTGGCTGCCTGGCTCGTGGGAGGCTTGTACGGTGGCACTGGCAGCAGGTGGAGGCAGAGGCACAGGGGGAAAGAAGACGATCCAGACATGCCACCAACTCTGTCCCACCATCTCTTGGCTTGCCTGCAACCATGCTGGAGCAGGCGGCCACCTACCTCACCCCATGCCTCTGCCTCCGCCTGCTGCTTGTGCCATTGCATGAGCCTCCCACGAGCCAGGCTGCACAGCCCCAGAGTGTGCCAGCCAAGGGGCTGGCAGGCTGCCACTTCTTGTGTGCACACTAAGGGGTGGGGTGCCCAGCTAGACTAATCACCCTGATACCGTGTTTCCCCAAAAATAAACCTTAATACATCATTTGGAGAGAGAGAAAAAGACTGGGTCTTATTTTCGGGGAAACATGGTACACCAAGCTGTTTCTCTTTTTAAAAAATTGACAAATACTTGTGGGCTATTCATCAAGAAAAATGCATCTTCACTCTAATTTTGTGGGTCTCCCAAGCACTAATACACACACATGCATGGTGTGTGTGTGTGTGTGAGGATATAAAAGATCTTAACCTTCCATTTAGTTGAACATTTTGCTGGCTTAAGACTTCATGCTAGAGCAGTGATATCAAATGGGTAGGATGGATTGTTTGATCAAAAATTGGAACTAAGCCTTCAAATAATAATATAGAAATCCAAAATAGTAGGAAGAAAGAGAAGCAGTCCTCTGTCTGCTCCTTTCCTAAGCAGCCTGTTTCTTTTCAGTAGCTTTTCAGAGCCATTTGAATCTCACCTGATGATACACTAGATGTTTATGGTCCCAGGTGAAGACGGTTTCATTAGTCAAGATAACTGATATATATAATCATAATCATTGGCAAGGAGAACCCACTGAAGGTAGAGATATCATTTATAATGCCTCCTCCTGCTTGAAACATATCCCCTTTTAATGCTATATTACTATATCATCAAAGCATATGAGCCCTGTCTTTAGCAGTAGGTCTTTTTTAACATTAAACTATAGAAAATGTCCAGTTCTCAAGAGACAGTTAGGAGAAAGAATGTGTAAAGAAAGAATATGTATACACATACACATATACATATATACATACATCCCCTTCATGGATTACTGCCTTGTCGTGGCAAAGGGGCTTGCGTAATTCAATGAAGCTATGAGCTATGCCGTGCAGGGCCATCCAAGACGGAAAGGTCATAGCAGAGAGTTCTGAAAAAACGTGATCCACTGGAGAAGGAAATGGCAACCCACTCCAGTATCTTTGCCATGAAAATCCTATGGACAGTACCAAAAGGCAAAACGATATGACACTGGAAGATGAGCCCCTCAGGTTGGAAGGCATCCAATATGCTACTGGGGAAGAGCAGAGGGCTAGTACTAGTAGCACCAGAAAGAATGAAGTGACTGGGCCAAAGCCGAAGGGACGGTCAGCTGTGGATGTGCCTGGTGGTGAAAGGAAAGTCCAATGCTGTAAAGATTTTTTCTCCATAGGAACCTGGAATGTAAGATCCATGAATCAAGGAAAGCTGGATGTGGTCAAACAAGAGATGACAAGACTGAACATCGACATCTTAGGTATCAGCGAACTAAAATGGACAGGAATGGGTGACCATCAGGTATACTACTGCGGGCAAGAATCCCTTAGAAGAAATGGAGTAGCCTTCATAGTCAATAAAAGAGTAGGAAAAGCATTACTGGGATACAATCCTCAAAATGACAGAATGATCTCAGTTCGAATCCAAGGCAAACCATTCAATATCACAGTAGTCCAAGTCTATGCCCCAACCACCAGTGCTGAAGAGGATGAAATTGACCGGTGCTATGAAGCCCTACAGCACCTTATAGAACTAACACCCAAAAATGATGTCCTTATCATCATGGGAGATTGGAATGCTAAAGTAGGAAGCCAAAAGATAACTAGAATAACAGGCAAGTTTGGCCTTGGAGTACAAAATGAAGCAGGGCACAGGCAGATAAAATTTTGTCAAGAGAATACGATGGTCATAGCAAACACTCTTTTCCAACAACCCAAGAGACGGCTCTACACATGGACATCACCAGACGGTGAACACAGAAATTGACTATGTGCTCTGCAGCCAAAATTGGAGAAGCTCTATACAGTCAGTAAAAACAAGACCAGGAGCTGACTGTGGCTCAGACCATGAGCTTCTCATTGCAAAGTTTAGGCTTAAACTAAAGAAAGTAGGGAAAAGCACTAGGCCACTCAGGTATGAATTAAATCATATCCCTGTCGAATATACAGTAGAGGTGACAAATAGATTTAAGGAATTAGATCTGATAGACAGAGTGCCTGAAGAACATTGTACAACAGGTAGCAACCAAAACCATCCCAAAGAAAAAGAAATGCAAGAAAGCAAAATGGCTGTCTGAGGAAGCTTTGCAAATAGCTGAGGAAGGAGGGAAGCAAAAGGCAAGGGAGAAAAAGAAAGATACGCCCAATTGAATGCAGAATTCCAGAGAATAGCTAGAAGAGATAAGAATGCCTTCTTAAATGAACAGTGAAAAGAAATAGAAGAAAACAATAGAATAGGGAGGACCAGAGATCTTTTCAAGAGAATTGGAGAGATGAAGGGAACGTTTAATGCAAAAATGGGCATGATAAAGGACCAAAATGGCAGGGACCTAACAGAGACAGAAGAGATTAAGAAGAGGTGGCAAAATTACACAGAAGAACTGTACAAGAATGAGCTTAACGTTCCTGACAATCACAATGAGGTGGTCACTGACCTCGAGCCAGACATCCTAGAATGTGAAGTGAAGTGGGCCTTAGAAAAGCTGAGCAACAACAAAGCTAGTGGAGGTGACAGTATTCCAGTTGAGCTATTCAAAATCTTAAAAGACGATGCAGTAAAAGTGCTACACTCAGTTTGCCAGCAAATTTGGAAAACTCAACAGTGGCCACAGGATTGGAAAAGATCAGTTTACATTCCAATTCCAAAGAAAGGCAGTGCCAAAGAATGTTCAAACTATCGCACCATTGCACTCATTTCTCATGCTAGTAAAGTTATGCTTAAAATCCTATAAGCTAGACTCCAGCAGTATGTGGATCGAGAACTACCAGAAGTACAGGCAGGATTTCGAAGAGGCAGAGGAACTAGAGATCAAATTGCCAACATACGCTGGATCATGGAGAAAGCTAGAGAGTTCCAGAAAAACATCTACTTCTGCTTCATTGACTATGCTAAAGCCTTTGATTGTGTGGATCATAACAAACTGTGGCAAGTTCTTAAAGAGATGGGTGTACCAGACCATCTTATTTGTCTCTTGAGAAACCTATGCGGGCCAAGAAGCAACAGTGAGAACTGGACACAGAACCACTGATTGGTTCAAAATTGGGAAAGGAGTCCGGCAAAGCTGTATACTGTTGCCCTGCCTATTTAACTTATATGCAGAGCACATCATGAGAAAGGCAGGGCTAGATGAATCAAAAGTTGGAATTAAGATTGCCGGAAGAAGTATCAACAACCTAAGATATAAAGATGATACCACTCTAATGGCAGAAAGTGAAGAAGAACTAAAGAGCCTCTTGTTGTGGGTGAAGAAGGAGAGTGCAAAAGTTGGGTTGAAACTTAACATTAAGAAAACCAAGATCATGGCATCCAGCCCTCTCAATTCCTGGCAAATAGATGGGGAAGAAATGGAGGTAGTGACAGATTTTATTTTCCTGGGCTCCAAGATCACCGCAGATGGGGACTGTAGCCAAGAAATTAAAAGACGCTTGCTCCTGGGGAGGAAAGCCATGGCAAATCTAGACAGTACACTAAAAAGCAGAGACATTACACTGTCAACAAAAGTGCATATAGTCAAGGCTATGGTCTTCCCAGTTGCAATGTATGGCAGTGAAAGTTGGACCATAAAAAAGGCTGAGCGCCAAAGAATTGAGGCCTTTGAACTATGCTGTTGTAGAAGACTCCTGTGAGTCCCTTGGACTGCCAGGTGATCAAACCGGTCAGTCCTAAAGGAGATCAACCCTGACTGCTCTTTAGAAGGCCAGATCCTGAAGTTGAAACTCAAATACTTTGGCCACCTAATGAGAAGGAAAGACTCACTGGAGAAGAGCCTAATGCTGGGAAAGATTGAGGGCAAGAGAAGAAGGGGACGACAGAGAATGAGGTGGCTCGATGGAATCACTGAAGCAGTAGGCGTGAGCTTAAATGGACTCCAGAAGATGGTAGAGGACAGGGAGGCCTGGAGGAACGTTGTCCATAGGGTCGCGATGAGTCGGATACGACTTCACAGCTAACAACAACAACAACAACAAATATACATACATACATATCTTCTCTTTTATTATTTTTTGTTTCTTTTTTCTTTTATTTCCTCTGCCCTTTTTATTTTGTTATATTTTTCTTTAGTTTGTATTACTTTTTTATCTTGTAAACATTAATAAAAATTATTATTAAAACAATGTGATTCTGCCACAATAATTTAATACTGAAACTCAAACTGAAGTTCTCTCTTTTTTCACATAAAAGGAACCTCCTTTTCTTATACTAACAATCAATAAAAAATATCACAACATCCAACCAGGACATTAGTTAAAAGTAATTGCAAACCTATTATTTTTCTCTTTTTTGCTCACAATAGCAAATTATCCTCCTGTGATAATTACTTGTGAATGCGTGTTAACCAGACTAAGGTCTGAGATCGTTAGTGTGTGAAACCCAATGCCAGGCAAGAGCCAGAACATTGTTCTTCCTTGCAAACATAGTGCATACTGGTAGTAGAGATGAAAGGGAGACCACAACCCACCTAAACGGATTCTTCTTGCAATAAAGACCTGATTTAGCTATAAGACTAGGATGGATTCTTTCCTAAGGAGCAGTCAAACTTCAACTGTACTTGCTTTGTACAAACTGCTCTCTGTTGGACTTGCATGGCCCGATTTCTGAGGAGTTTCCTCCCAAGGTTTGCTTCAGCATTGATTGGTTTTAATTGGATTCTAAAAACAAAGGCCTTAAATCTATTTTCCTTTAAAAATTGCTATTTTTTTGTTACAAATTTAACCAGTACCAATATTGCTTTGGAGTGAAGCGTTGCTACAGTGTAGGATGCTTTAGTACTATTTTATGCCTCTCAGGGCAATATTAGCACATTCTTCCCCTCTCTTTGCAGAAGGATACCACTGTTTGTATCCTTCTGCTTTATAGAATTACCCTTCATAATTCTTCACATCTCTTCTCTTGTAGCAAGAAAACCCCAGCCATTAGAGGGAGGTCAGCCCATTTGCATACCCTATTTTGCATTTATGATGAGTTTAAGATCATTTGTAGCAAAACTAAGACAATAAAAAAGCCTATTTCACTACTTTAACGCACCCCAAACAACTGAAACCTGGCCCCGCTATCATTTAAGTGTGACCCTTGAGATGCCACAGGGAGCCTGAATGTGCCTTCAGGTCCATAAAAGTCATGCACACCTATAATCATTGTCATCATCGTTATCTAAACTCTACATGACCACTGCCTTGGTGGAGCAGTGGGCTAATGCCTCCTTAAGTAACACCGGCTGCCTGCAATTAGTGCAGGTTCAAGTCCCACCAGACTCAAGGTTGACTCAGCCTTCCATCCTTCCGAGGTAGGTAAAATGAGGACCCAGATTGTTGGGGGCAATTAAGCTGACTTTGTAATAATGCCGCTTGGGGTGTGTGTGAAAGCCCTAATAAGCAGGCATATACATAGAATGAAGGCTACTGCTAAGTTTGTAAAGCCGCCCTGAGTCTTCGGAGAAGGGCGGGATATACGGTAAATGGAATTAAAATAAAAAAAATAAAAATAAAATATAAGGAAACAAGTGAACCTCTACTCAGTCCCACATTGGTTTGTGCAGAAGAGAAGAGGAAGGAAGTATAAGTTTCTAAATCCATTAAGAAAACAATCCATTAAGATTTCAAATATTATCCTTGCACAGTTCCACTTATATCATTTCATTAAGAGGGTTCCAATACTTCGCTGCTACCAAAGGTTGGTGATAGTGGTTCATGTTACGGACGACTGAATCACTGTGGAGAACTGATAAATTCGCCAATGAAGAAAAATGCAGAAGTGAAGAAAGAATGAGCACTGGAAGATAAACTATGTTAACTCTTATGTTAAACTAACATAAACTATGTTAACTCTCTGTGAAAATTCTGGTGAATTTATGATGAATCCGTTGGCATGTTCCTTGTATATTCTACTGAAAAGTACTGAAAAGTAAAGAACAGACTGGCAAATAAAGGGGATGCTGAAGATGTGAGCAAAAGACGAGGAGGCTAAAAAATAAATTACAGCAGTGAAGGAAGGTAGATTATCGAGAATCATGTTCCAGTGTTGAAGTGTTGAATTTTAATCCAAAATAGTTCATTCACAAGAACTATCATATTTTAATTTAATTTAGTTTACTATGATTCTTCAGCATCCTGCCCTCCAAAGTGTTGGTTTTAAATCCCAGTATGTTGTGCAGTGATTATGGGAAATATAGACCAATATATGTGGACAGCACCACATTATTATAAGCTCATCATACATTTGGCAATCTGTTTTACTTTTTATGTAATTAAAACTGCAATGTAATAAAGAAATAAATGCAGTCTACAGATAATTCCAGAGGCAAGAGAAGTACAAAATGTCGTACTTGAAGAAAACACCCTGGAAAGAAACTATTGGAGAAGGAAGAATATCTAGCTATTGGTTCAAAGCTGTGAGTATTCCTACTTTGTTTTCCTTTGTATTATCAAATCTTCAATGCACATGCAGATCATCCTGTCATAAGAGTTGGACTAAAAGCTGCACTTTCAGTGTCCAAATTTTCTACCCAACTTGTAAATAAATATTGTCTTTTGCAAGTTACTTTTGCAAAATCTTTCACAGTATCTTGTTAAAAATGTAAACGCTGAAAAGAAAACTCCAGAGCAGTTGTATGTTTTCTATAACCACATAAAATAATTTTTTCAGGATTTTGTGACCATAATACCCACCTCAAAAAGCTTCATTCATTATCCTATTTAAATCTGGAGCCATAGTTCTGGAGACAATAAAAAACCCACTCATTTCCTCACCATTTTCCTCCTAATACTCTTCTGATGAAACTAATGGTAGACTCCCCACTTTTCACTTATGCTATAAAAACACATGTTAAGAGAATTGTATTTACACTCCATCCCACTTCTTGAAAGAATGCAAGTCAGTGTCAAAGAGTTCAGACACTGTTTCTTCCATTCCTCTTGTACACAACATCCTACTTGAAAAATCTCTGTGGATTGATGAAACCTGAACAAGAGAATATCCTTGTGGGCAGCTCATATTCACTTCTACTGTAGGAATTCTTACATTGGAGCCTATTCAATCAAAAATGATTGGGTCCTTCTAAGTATCTCTCCTTAAATCCTAAAAATCCTCAAAGGAAACATTTATATCTGGGTGGAACTTTTGATGGCCTAGTTCCCTTCCATCTTCTTCAGCCCTTCACAGGGCCAGAAATTAGAAACAATTCCACAGATAGCCCAGTATAAAATATTACTTTTTTTCCAATGAGAAAGGCCAATTTAGTCCTGCACTCCCTTCTCTCGTGCTGCCTTCAAATGTTAAAAGCAGATATAGTTCTTGACTGCTGCTGGGATATCTGATTTAACTACACCTCCCATCATCTACTATATGCGACAGAAGTGTGCAGAAAATTGAAACCAATCACGCCTGTCACTACCATAACTGCCTGCCCAGTAGGGTATCAGAATGGGTCATTTGAATTTAGCAAAAGATGGCATGGACTTCTGGGGATGGAGGTTGCCTGACCCACTGCCAGAGAAACACAATTGCTATTGGAAATGTCCTCAATTTGCTTCACTAATCCATCAGATACTGCTACTTATTTTTACTACATTTAGAATTATAGTTCTCCCACATTTGTTTTCTGGCAAGTGTGAGACCCAAGGTATAGGTTTACAAGCTGTGCAACTGTCCAGCAGACACATATTATCATGGGTGTGATATTGTTTGGCTCATCAGTTTTTGCAAGGATAATATTTTTGCAGCATCCCATATAAACAGGTCACTCCTCTAATGGCAGGAGACAACCTTTGGGCAATTGTATGTGAAAAACAGAAACAGATGGCTAGGATTTTACAAAAAGGCCAAAATGGTACTCATGGTATTTAAATAGCCACAAAATAGAGCAGGTAACCACCTTTAAGTACCTAGGGGTGGTCATCCATGCCATTGGCTCACAAAAAGGCCATGGAGAATATGCGGCTGCCTCTGGCCAATGATCAGTGAACGCCATTCTTACATTTTTCTGCACAAAGGGAGGACAGCTCCACTGTTTCTGGCTCTAGACTCTGTTAGATAGGTGGTTACACCTGCCAGGTATCTTAGTCAGTTGGAGTCAGTAAACCACCAGAAAGCATTCTTGCTTGCACAGTGCTATGTGTTTCCATTGGCCATCCTGTACAGCAAGTATAAAAAGACACCATTGGCTCAGGAGAAGTGGAGACCATTGGACACATACTCTTTCGATGTTGCTTCTATAGAGCTATTCGGAAAAACCATATCCTCCCCATAATTGACAGTATCCTGGTCATTCGGAAAGTATTTATCTCAAGTGGCTGCTTAAGGATGAGCAGGCAGTAAGCACGGCACAGGTGGCTAGATTCTGTGCAGCAGCATTGGGGATTCACCAGAAACATAAACATTTTAGATCTTTTTAATAATCTTTTATAATTAATTTTATTACGTGTTTTTATCCAGCATTAGACTATACACAATGTATTTTTATTGTCAGGTCAGTATAATTCAGTTTTTCTGAAGGTAGCTAGTTTTTGTTATACCGTCTGTAAAACTAGGCAGACCTTGGTCACCCATTGATTACATCATTAATTGTAATATATTGCTATATCTTCTGGTGTTGGTTCTGTTTAGTTTTGTTTTATTTGAATGTTTAATTTATGTGTTGGCCTTTGGCTGTAATAATAAATTGATTGATTGATTTTCTGTTTAAGAAGCTAACAGCAGCATTTTCATGAAATGAGCATCTCAGAGCTGTATTAACCAATACAAGTGTACTGTGGTACTAGATTTAACTTGCTGCTATAAGACCATTATGCAACAAAAGTTCACATGGTTCTGTTTTAGCTGCCCACGCAGGCTATAGAGAGCCAAAAGACAGAATAAAAAAGGGTCATGTGGAATAGCCATTATATTTGTGTCTCAGCATCTATCCATCCTGACATGGCAGAAAACCAGGCTTATGCTCCTGGGCCCCAGTAAGTATTTGAAATCTTGTAATCAGAAGTTAGCTATCCAGCATTCCCATCTGCTTGAAACTCCTTCCTGCAAACTGCCCCTATAATCCAGTTGTTTGCTAAAAGAAAATGTGCCAGCAGTTCAATGTTGACGAAACCTTCTCCAAAACCATTTTTTTCTTGGGCGGGGAGGGGTAGCAAGACAGAATGAGACTGAGAAATAAAAGCGGGTTCCTGGAAAATGTGAACATTGCACTGTTAAGGACAATCTGGCCGATGTGTTATTCATAGCCATCACAGACTAGTGGTGTAAAGGCTTTAGACCTTTATTCTTTGGATGAGAGAGTTGTGGAGAGTGCTCTCTTTTTGTAATATTTGCTTTTTTGCTAGTACATATACAAAACCCAACAGAAATAAATATGCTTGTGTAAGAAATCACATTCATGAAGATACTGGATGCCTAGAGAAAACTACTACACCTCAAGCTAATCATATCTAAGATGCTTCTCTGCACCCTTCCCTTTGGTTTGAATAATATCACCATCAAACTCTGATAAATACTGTTTCCCCAAAGCAATTACTACCTGTTTTCAGAATAGGTTCTCCTGTTATTCATTTCCACTAATGAAACAATTTTTGAGTGAAAGTCTGGAGGTGTGAGCACAAAATACTGTGTACTCATGATCCAAATTCAAGGGGCTATGCGATAAGGTAATAGTTTGCCATGTGAAAGCTGGCTCGGCATAGGACTTAAATGCATCAGATTAGCAACTGGGAGATTATCAGATTATTCTACTCCTGCCTCAGGGTAAAAGCAGCTCAGTGACTCTCAGCAAAAGTCTTTTTTCTCTCTTTTTTCTTTCTTCTCCTAGGAAGAAGGTGGCAATGGCAAACCACGTCTGAAAAATGTTGCCAGGAAAATTGCAGGGAGTTATCTAGATTGTTTCTAGGGATCAATACCGGTTTGAAGTGACAAAAAATGTTTTCTTTTAGCAGTATAAGCAAACAGTGTTGGATATGATATTCTTTTCTTACTCGCTGTCACTATCTGTTGGCTGTTATGTTTAATTCTTCATTTTGTCCATGGGAGGACATAACATTATAATGTAGCATTCGTTGGAAAGGCATTCTGAGTAGAAAAAAGCAATTTTCCCCAATAGCCATAACTTCTTTTCCTGAAGCCTCCTGGAACATTACAGGGGTATACTACTCTAAGGACATTATGCTGAATTTTAGAAGGCCAAGAGGAGTGACTTGATGTTTTGTTTTTCTAACTCTGTCTTGAATGAGTTGAAATAACTCTCACACAAACTTTTATCACCCAGAAATAGGGGGTGGGGAAGATGATAATTTTGCTTCAGCCTTATATGAACCAGCCAACTATTCATCTGAGGTTGGCCCGTCAGCATCCTTAAAAGTGTGAAACAGGAATAAAGTCAATGAGATGCTGGATGAGGAGCCAGCCTCACTGATCATCTAGGCTTTGATGAATCAAAGCATTGCCGAATCATTGGGCTGGTCTTGAATTAACTCCTAGCTGTGTACTGTTCCATGAACTGCCATGACTGTTTTCCTTCAGGAACTTGAAATTATGGTTCTTCTGTAAATACTGAAGCAGTATCTGCAGACAGTGGAGCTTTCGTGCAGCTTATGTTTGGCTTTCAAATTCATACCATGCATACTTTGGAAATAAGGCTAGAAATAAATTCTCCCAGTCTACACCAGAAGGGACTCATTAAGAATATTTGGAATGGAGTTAAGAATGCAAAGCACATGCCTTAATGTCTCTCAGAAAACAGACCAATAATTGTCTGCTTTGCACATATATTAGCTTTGCTCATGGAAGTGGTTCCACTGATTTTAGTATAAAATTCTGGCAAACAAGGCTTAATCTCTCTATATATATTCCATGCAAAAATGATTTGGAATTCCACCTGGTTATGCTCACTATGAAAGAGCATAGAAATTTAGAACTATACTAGCAAACATCATAAATCAAATTCTCGGTTAATGATGCAATCATTGACTGATTAATGAAGGCACAAAAAGAACGGAAGTATTATCCTGAATCTGATACTATAACAGTCTAAACAGTCTAACACTCTTGCTTACCTTGAGTAGATATATATATAACTCGGTACTACCAGGCTATTGATCTTATCTCATTCCTCTCCCAGAAGTTTCTTGTAGAGATATAATAAAGGAGGAAGTGATGGCAGAAAGAAGGCCAAGCCTTGGGCATTACACACCAGTGGCAACACTGTAAATATTGGATGTTCCCACTCTGACAACTAATGAAAATTGCAGCCATTTCCACTTCACTTTTAACATGCTTTTTTCTTCTTTTAGAAATTAGGTGCAGAAGGGGGTTGGGATGAATGCTTGAGCTCAGCTAGCCATAATAATAACACTGCTCTGTGGGAACTCAAGGATAAACTGATAATGGTTTGGCGGGCTGAGGAGCTGGAGAGAAAGCCTGTGTTTCAGGCTAATTGGAGAATGTGATTTATTACTACTTACTGGGGGTGGGAACTGCAATTTGTTACTTTGTATCCGGGGGAAGGGAATTTAGTTTTGGATTCAACTATGTAGTGCCAATACTTTTTTTCCTGAATAAAATGTTCTTTAAGGAAGAATTCTTGCTTTGATGGGTTTCATCTATCGGAACCATGACATTAACCCAAAACTGTCTTCTATCCTGACTGCCCTGGGGTCCTGAGCTCCAGTCACTTTCGCTAAGTTGAGGGGTAGGCTGACAAAGGGAAGACCTCAAATGGAGAAGGAAGAAGCACCTGTAACCAGCACCCTGGCCATGGCTGCTGCCTCAGTGGAGGGAGCGCAAGCCAGCACACCAGCAGAGAAGGAAACTTTTGAGGCCTTACAGCTGAGGGCAAGACCAAAGACACAAGAGATGATCTGGTCATTGGACCAGACCAGTGGAGACTCCAAGCACCTTGAAGCAACTTTGCCAAAGGCAAGTTCTTCGAAAGCATTGGGAGCCAACTTGCAAGCAGGAGCCTCTCGAGAATCACATTCCATGAACAGTTGGGGAGCCAAAAGATTGGTGGCCACTGAGGACTCTGGAGAATAAAAGTATGTATCTGCAGTCTGTAGCCAATCAGTGGAGAAGTTGGTGGAGAGATTCAAGGGGCTAAAGGTGAGGAGCGGAGAGCAACTTTCTCACTCTTTGTATGCAAGTGAACACGATGACTGGTGGGGCTGACGCCAATCTGTGCCTAAGAGAAGCCCTAGCCCCACTAATGGAACACAGCCAGCTTCCCCAGCTTCAAACCCACCAGCATTAACCTGCAGCCCCGTGAGAAAGGAAAGTCCCAGTCACAACAGGGCAGTCTGAGACGACGACACTCCTCCAGGACTCCAGAGCACTGCTCATGACACAAGAGCCTCAGCCAGCAGAGAAGCCCTGGTTGGCATTGATCATCACGATCCCTCAACTGGCACTGCCACCATGATGGTTCCAGGTGGAGGAATTACAATGACAGTGCTGACGGACGTCCCCACTACCAAAGCCTAAGCTACCACCAGGACAGCCTAGGTCTGGATCGTCACAGGTATCATGAGAGCCCTGACCATCGCTACTATTGGTCACACAGCCTTGTGCATCACTGTCTGCACCACCCGAGCCCAAGGCCTACACAGGGAGAATATGAGCATTCAATGAGATTTAATTCAACAGCTGTGTGACCTGTTGGCCAAGCAGCAACAGGTCAGGGCACCACAGCCTTTGCAGGGCCTGCAGCAATTGTGGATGCTGCAGCCACCGCCGGGAGGCCCACAATCATTCAGAATGCAGCAGCAAGGGGGGGCAGCACCCCATAAATGCAGAACAGCCAATGGGAGGACTACAGCAACTGGGGATGCCACAGCTGCTGCCACCAGGAGGTCAGCAATCGTTGGGAGCGCAGCAGCCACAGCAGGGAGGCCAACAGCCATTGGGAGTGCAGCTGCAAGGGGGGGCAGCAGTCCATGATGATACCACCCCATAGAGCAATCCAGAGAAGCTTATCTTCCTCAACCAAGTATGTTCCCACATGAATCACAATGCCAATTTCTACCCAACTGCTGCTGTTATGGTCAATATTGTCATGGCCAATCTGGAAGGGGAAGCATCTGAGTGGCTAAACAATCTGTACAATGAGCAAGCGCCTGAACTGGGAGATCTCCACCTCTTCCTCCTTGGATTAAGGGCCAGGTTCGAGGACCCATCCATAGCCCTCAAAGCAGAGAAACAAATTCACAAGATAAAGCAAGATGTTAGACCTGCATTGGAATACATACGAGAGTTTTGCAAGGTGGCAGGTAAGATAGAAAGGTGGCCTGAGCAATTCCTGGTGCATCACTTCAAAGAGGGGCTAGATGATCACCTTTCCCAGGCCTGCATCTATTGGGCTGTCCCTGATCAGTTGCAGGAGTGGTATCAGGTGGCAGTAAAATTAGACGTTGAGCTTCCTCATTACAAGAAGCCACCACTTCTGGAGGCCAAGCCAAAACCAGAGCAGACCAGGCGGCTGCCTCCCCGAAGATTCCCAGCCATTGCGGCCATGGAATCCCCCAAACCACCTGCTGGTCCACCAATCAAATCCTTCAGATGTGGACAACAGGGGTACCAAGCGGCGAATTGACCAATCCCATATCCCCAACAGGGAAGCAGATTGGGGCCACCGGTGAGGAAGAAACCAGCCCAACAGCCGGTGAAAGAAAAATCAAACTGGATCACACAAGAGCCCGTTACCCAGGTCACATCGCTCTCACAGGACAGTGTCGAGGCCCAAGCTGGACCCACCAACGCTCTGCCCTTCTACAACAGCAATGATGAAGGGGAGAGTGACCCAATGGTGAATCGATCCATTCCACCTTTTTCTCTCGCTGCCATACTCATAGTCCCTAAGATGGGTGTACAAGTGGATTTGAGAGTGCTAGTGGACTCGGGATGTTCCCGGTGTGTTATCAGCTTGCCACTTGCCCTTAAGATGGGTTTATTGGCAGGATTGCTCTCCAAGCTCATGAGATTTGAACAAGCAGATGGCTCTTTAATGGGAGGGACTTTAGTTACACAACTGATAGAGCCTATATGCTTTGAAATAGGTGAACAATGGGAGTTCATTCATTTCATGGTGCCTCCGAAGATGACTGAGGCTGTGATTTTAGGTCTAGCCTGGTTAGACAAATGAAAACCTTTTATTTGGTGGGAAAAGGGAATGAGGACTGTGAGATTACCTATAGGGCCCAAACCCCCTCTTGATTCAGTCATTACTGGAGGGCCTAAGCCATCTACCGAGTTAGCAAAGATAGCTACCATGCCTCAGCCAGGCAAACCACTCATCCCCAGCAAATACTGGGATCTAGCAGAGAAAGAGTGTGACATCCTGCCACCCCATCAGCCTAACGACTGTGCCATATAACTGTTAAGGGGAGCTAAACTCCCTAGGCCAAGAATGTACACCATGACCTCCCTCGAAATGGATGAACTGCAGCAATATGTGAATAAAAACCTAGCAAGAGGATTCATTGAGCTGGCCAAATCTCAAGTGGGGGCTCTGGTGTTATTTAAAGAGAAAAAAGATGGGTTGCTTCGTCTCTGCATGGACTATAAAGGGTTAAATGCTGTGAGCATAGAGAACAAGTACCCCCTCCCCCTCCTGAAGGACCTACTAAGCCATCTAGCAAAGGGGAGCATCTTCACTAAATTGGACCTAAGAGAGGCATATTACCGAGTAAGAATAAAAAAAGGAGATGAATGGAAGATCGCTTGTAACTGTCGCATGGGGAGCTATCAGTTCAAAGTTATGCCATTTGGACTACAGGGAGCTCCAGCTGTCTTCATGAAGCTGATCAACCAGGTGCTACACAATCATTTGTACAAGGGAGTTTTGGTTTATCTTGATGACATCCTGATATACAGCAAGAATATGGATGACCATGTGAAGCTGGTGCGAGAAGTGTTAAAGAAACTGTTGAATGCCAAACTATATGTTAAACTGTCAAAATGTGAGTTCCATCAAACCTGACTGGATTATTCTAGGCTATAGAATTTCCAGTAAGGGCATTGAATTGGATCCGGACAAAGTGAAAGCTGTAATCAAATGGCAACCCCCAAAGATTTGCAAACAGCTTCAAAGCTTTCTTGGGTTCACCAACTTTTACCGACAATTCATCCACTCATTTACTGAAATTGCTTTACCTCTCACAGATTTATTAAAAACTGGCAAAGATGGAAGGAGGCCGCAACCAGGCCAGCTGGTGACATGGACTATGAACTGTCAAACTTTTGAGAATCTGAAAAGACTGTTTGTGGTCAAGCCAGTCCCAAAGCAACCCTGCTCGGGGAAGCCCTTTGTGATTCAAGCCAATGCCAGCGACATGGCCGTTGGAGCTGTACTATTGCAAAAGAACCATGAGGGGGTCCTGCAGCCCTATGCCTATACCTCAAAAAAGTTCACCTTAGCAATTCAATGGGCTCTATTAAACTGGCGGCACTATCTAGGGAGCAAGGTGGCTTTTGAAGTATGGACTGATTACAAGAACTTAGAGGCACGGAAAACTCCTCACAAGCTGTCCCTGAAGCAAGTACGGTGGGCACGGTATTTTAACTGATTTAACTTCACCCTGAAATACATACTGGAGGGGAAAAACGTTTTAGCTGACGCTCTATCCAGATTGCCTCAGTACAAAAGCCAGCGTGAAGAGGTTAATGAAGCAATCATATCTACATCACAAGCTGCGTCTCAACTAACGCCACAAAGAGCCCCATCTTCGAGAGTCCCAAACCCTGACAATCCTGGGATGAGAAAATTAAAACAGGAACTCCTCAACGATCGATGGTTCAAGGACCATCAAACCTGTTAGGTATATGTCTGTGGCCTAACTGGTTGGGTTGGCAATATATATGAACTATGATTGTATCAGTTATAGAACTGTAATGTATCACTTTAACTATGTAATGCATTGCATCATACCTTCTAATGATTGGCCAGCGCTGTTTCCTACGGCCATAAAAGGGAGCTAGAGACATAGCTTCTCTCTCTCTGTTACGTTCACTCTCGCTTGCTGTTACTTGCTGTTTATCGTGGTTTGTGGGTTTGCTAGTGTTTTTGCTAAACCTGTAGAACTGTGTTTGACTTACGGACTGGTAAGAAGACTCTCTATTGGATAATCCTTGGACTGTTGTTATCTGCTATCTTTTTCATTACTCATGTATGACCTGGACTGTTTTTTCCTGGACTGTGCTATTGTCTTATCCCTCAAGTAAAACATTTGTACACACCTCAGTGTATCTGTGTGGTTGCTGTGTAAACTTAACTACTCTCAGTATCCTCTTTTTTGTGCAAGCTCTCTTTCGCTCAAGAGTTGCTCTGCTCATCCTTGTCAAAAACCCCTTGATGTGCAGGGACAGACTGGCTTACAAAGGGGGAAAGTTGTATTTGCCTGAAACCCTCCACCTCAATGCTCTCCAGCACGGTCATGATGTGAAACAAGCTGGACACTTTGGCTATTTGAAAACAATGCATCTGGTTCGTCAACAATTTTGGTGGCCAGGTTTGAAACGGGACATAGAGAACTACATCAAAAGCTGTGTTGTGTGTGCCACCATGAAGAGAATTCTGGGAAAGTCCCTTGGACTGCTACAACCAGTTGCGGGCCCTTCCCAGCCATGGGAAGAAATTGCTATGGATTTTTTAGTCGAGTTACCTGAAAGCAGAGGAAATACTGTAATTTGGACTGTGATTGTTCTTTTTTTGAAGCAGGCTCATTTCATTGCCTGCAAAAGACTCCCATCAGCCCAGAGACTAAGATGTTTCTTGAGCACAATTACAGATTGCACAGTGCATCAAAACAGATAATCTCAGACAGAGGGATGCAATTTATGGCCAGGTTTTGGAGGGGTTTCCTCAAGTTAATTGGCTCTTTGCAGGGACTGTCATCAGCTTTTCACCCGTCTACAAATGGTGTGGCTGAAAAAGCAAACTCAATAGTGGAGCAATACCTTAGATGCTATGTGGATTATCAACAAATGAACTGGACTGACCTCCTCCCTTTCGCAGAAGTGGCTTACAATAACTCTGTTCACAGCAGCACCAGGTTTATGCCCTTTAAAATTGTCACAGGAAAAGAATTCAACCCAATACCCCAATATCCTCAAGGGCCCTCTGCTTCACCAGTGGGTGAAGGGGTGGGAGGAGGTTTGGGGGAAAATGAAACTTGCTCTGAAGAAGGCTTCTGATACATACAAAAAAACCCAAGGGGATAAAAAGAGGGCTCCCCAAAGGTCTTCCAGGTTGGGGGAAAAGTTTACTTATCCACAAAATATTTATGGCTCAAGTTGCCTAGTAAGAAGTTGAGACCAAAGTACCTAGATCAGGGCTTTTCAATTTTTTCACCCATTGTACCACTTTCAGGATATGGCAACATCCAAGTACCACCAGTCACCTAGCAAGTTGTCAAGAACTTGATGACCAAAAAAAAAAAGGAAAATTGATTAAGTATAGGTAGTCCTTGACTTACAACAGTTCGTTTAGTGACTGTTTAAAGCTACAATGGCACTGAAAAGAGTGCCCCCCAAGACACAGCCAAGCAAGACACCTGCCTGCCCACAGTAAAGTGTATTCTTGATTCTAGTCTTTTCTATTCTTTTCAAGGGAAAGTTACAGTAGTTAGTGCAGTGGAAAGGATACCCATTATCTGAAGCCACTTGGGTAAAATCTAGTGATGTAAAAGCTGACATCCAATATTTACAGCATTGACATCCGCCCCACCTTTACAAAAAGGATAAATCCTGCAATTCAAACAAGATTACTATCATGTTATGGGTGAATGAAAGAAAATAACTAAGTATATAAAACCTTTGGTTTGTTTTAATGAATGCCACTGACATCATTTATGATGTTGGTGATCAACAAACTTACTAAAAGTCTTTGCATCTTTGCTTAGTCAGTAATGAAGCTCCAAGTCTGTTGCAGTCCTATCAACTTCCCTATTTATTAAATGATTTGACCGTAAACTCTGAAATAATGAAGTCTTGTTTCTTTATTATCTTATCATCTTATTCATTTATTAAACATATTTCTAACTTGTGCTCTTTGAATATATCACAATCAGGGAAGAGCAAGGCATCTTTTTTTAAAGAAGCCCTAAATAAGCAAGCAAAATTCCACAAATTATTATACCTTCTAGCATGATATACCTTATTACTTAGGTAATAATTACTTATTCCATAGGTAAAGTAATTCAACTGCTTCAACTTCTGAGATCTCAAATCCTAGAGTGCTTTAAATGTCATCATTGTTATAATTTCTATGTATTCAATATCTGATAAATATAGAAATGAAAACAGATATGATGAGTCACATCTATATTCAGGACACACAGTTATGTGTCATCCAGGATTCAATATTAAAGACAAACAGACCTGACAATCTGTAGCAGAAATAGTTTTCACTCTAAACTGAGAGAATTTCATGCAAAGTTTAGAGGACTAAAAGGTTGAGCAGACTATATGATAAATAGAGATGAAGGGAAAACAACTCAAATTACAAAAATTGGAGGGGGGGAAGCATGTGGTATCTGTGCATATACTCACATATAAATATTTCCATTGGTTCCTGAATCTTTCTGAATTAGTATATACATTTAATAATTTATGCCTTTGTTTTTTAACTTCTTCACTTTACTTTCTATCATGTTTTGAGATTATAAATCTATAGACAAATGACACTTTTAAAAAAACATTTTTTTTGCAAATTATACTGTGAACCTTTTTAGCTGAACAGTAGAAAAAATAAATGTTTTGTACTTGGAAATACAACTGCAAGACAGGTACTTTTTATCATCTCTGATGGACATGTGATTAAGAAACAAAATAATGGACCAGACACAATAATTCCCACAATTGAAAAATGGATGGTAAAGAGATGAGTCAGCAGTGATGGTGAAATTGACTGTTTTAATTAAAGAAAATAATGTTTCTAGTTTTGTTTCTACTTTTTGTTCAAAACTGAAAAAATGAAACTTTGATAAATTTTGACAACTAGATAAATAGAATGATTTTGTTATTATTGAAAAGGCTTGAAATGCTGTGAATTGTAAAGCAAAATATTGAGGTTGTATTTTTTTTTAGTATTTTATTGCACTGAATATTTGGAAGTCACTACTTTTTTCTTTCTTTACACTTTTTTTCACTTTTTTCACTTTTCTTTTTTTATCTTACAATAAAACTTAATAAAATCTTTAAAAAGTACATATGATCTAGGAAAAACAAAATTTAATTTTACCTAAATTGCTCTGGAATATTTTCAGTTGGGAAATCAAGTAAACATGTTTTAAATTAACACAATAAAAAAAATAACATCCCAGTCATGAAGTGTAACTGGGAGCGAATGAAGTGCTTTTTTATAATTTAGCCCCATTGAAACCAACAGTTTATAGTTAAATACTTTCTCCATTCATTCTAAAGTCATGTGAACCTTGCTTTTTCCAAACTATTTCCCATGAGAATAATTCTTCAGTCTTCCACAGAAGCCAAATTGTTTTTCATATACACAGAGAAAGACATACAGACTCCACTTAACTATAATATAAAATAATGTTGATATATTATACTAAATAAAGTGCAAAATGTGTACTTCAAGAAACAATTACAAACACAGAAAAGATGGAAGAAGCAACAGGAAATGTCTTAGGAACATCTGCGCTTAATTAATCTATTCAGGAGACTGTTCAACAAATCAAAATTCTTCTAAAATAGTTTTTCCAGCGGGATATTACAAGGTAGCTATCAGAAATGCAAAAACAAAACAATGAGATTTATTATCTGTACTTTTACTTACACATTTTTATTTAAGAATAACTGTATGCTTGCCACTATGGCTGTGTATGTTTATCTAAAAAGCAGTATACGGTAGTTCTTTCATGCTGTTTTCATTAATCTTCTCCATTGTAACTTGAAATTATTTCACAGTATAAAATACAATATAAAAATAAAATAGTTCACAATTTAATTGGTTTTTCCACCTGATACTAATTTTTAGAAAGCTATTTTGGGTGCTTTACAACAGAAAGATTTGTAATGTAAATTCTGAAAGAATCTATAGCCTTTTCTGCATGGAAACATGAAGCACTTTTTAAAATTGGCCATACCTCTGTATGGTTTACCTTATTTTGTTAACTAAGGGTAGTTTCAGCTTTGTTTATAATTGCTATTTTACATTTCTTTCGAAACAAAGTAGGGTAAGGCATTTTAAACAAAAATAATACTACTAATAAAAATGACCATCCAAAAATGAAACAAAGATATATGGATGGGGGGAACCTTCAACACAAATCTGTAAATGTCTTCTTGAAAGTAAATACTAGGATCTTCATTGAGTCTTACTCCCTTGTAAGTATGTTGAGGAATGCAATCTTAAACATGTACATGACTGGTTATTCATATATCCTGAAAACATAGAGTTTTATATGCATATTTTTCCTCTCTTTTTTGCCTATTCTTTATATTGTGTGTGAGAGAAAATGAATAACATTGTATTAACATTAGAGATTAAAAGTAAACGTATATTTGATATTATTTATTAGCAAAGTTTCTCTTTGCCCTCTGTGTGGTAGTTCACTGGGGCAACATATTTGTTACATTATTCATGGTGTAATTATTATTCCAAGACCTTCTTCAAAAGTACTGTTGCCAACCCAGAAATTATATTGTATATCAGTATGTTACTTCTGTAAGAACTTTGCATTTATTTTCCTTAAATTTTATTCTATTGTTTGGAAGATCCCTGGGGATGCAGTGGTTAGACTGCAGTATTGCAGGCAAACTTTGGCCCACAGCCTGGAGTTCGATCCTGATGGGCTCAAAGTTAATTCAGCCTTCCATCCTTCCGAGGCTGGTAAAATGAGAACTCAGATGGTTAGGGGCAATTTGCTGACTCTGTAAACCATTTAGAGAGCGGTGAATAGTAATATGGAACAGTATATATATATATATCTAAGTGCTATTGCTATTCAGCCAATTCTTTAACCCATTATGATCCTTCTGAATTCTGATTTGATCTTCTGGAGTAATAACTAATCCCAATTCTGTGATGTCATCAAATTTGACTGCTCCAACTGTTTTTCAACATATTATATAAAAATTTGGCCAGATGATCTACAATTTTTTGTCACTGCCTTTGGAAATTAAAACTTAAGCAATTTATTTCTGCTTTCCTTCTCCTTTCTTTATTACAATTGTTTTCAAATGCACTTTGAGTACCTTTTTAAAATAATAATAATAATAATTACCCATCTCGAGCTCATTTTCCTATTAAGTACTTCAGGATATATTACTTGCTTCACTAAACATATAATAAAAAATCATTTTTCTAAAGCCAAATCAGAATTAGTCAATTAATATATTAGTCAACTCTCCTGAAACAGTGATATGTAATATTGTGTCATGTAGCCTAAGATACTATTTGTCTATGAATAAAAAAAGATTCATACTTATTGCCTTGATAATTTGCCCTTTCCTAATTTAAGGTATTTAGAGTTATGTCATTAGAAGGCAAAATCACGGGACTTCCGGTGGTGGCGCGGTGCCGAAGACAGCCTTCCCGGGCTGCCCGCGGCTCAGCTGTGTGTTTTTTCGCCCGAAACAGCGCCGATCAGCTGTTCGGGCGAATTTGAAGCCCCCTCCTCGGGAGAAGAGGAGGGGGTGAGGCCCCAGGTAGGGGTCGAGTTCTCCGGGGCCGCCTGAGCTTGGAGCTTGGGCGGCTGAAGGATTGAACTCCCCCGAAGCCTGGGTTGCTCCCAGCTGGCCAGCGTCTCTGCTCCGAACTTCTTGGAGCAGAGCCAGGCGTCTGCGAACCATCCCTGCCTGAAGAAAGGACTATGATTTAAAGGAGCAGGCAGAGCGGTACAAGAGGAAAAGGTGAAGAGGATTATTTTACTATACTCTCGACCTTGTTGGACTTTTTAAACTTTAAGTGAAAGTGCGTCATAATTGAGGAGTAAAAGATGGCGGCTAAACCTCCCCCTAAAACTCTTCGGAGTGGTGGATCCTCGCCGGTGCAACAATCATCACTACAGGCATTGCACCCTCCTGAACTGCTGACATCGAAGGATTTGCGAGATGCTTTGGAGAAACATGCCCAGGTACTTTTGGAATCAATTAATCAATCAATTGCTGACAAATTTGCACAGATGGAGGAGAAATTGGAGAAACTGGAGGAGAGAATGGAAGAGAGGATGGAACAGAAGTTCAGCGTGATGAAGGTAGACATTTTGTCTTCAGTGCATAAAGTGGCGGAATGTGTGGAAGATTTAGATGAAAAAATGGATGATCTGGCTCAAAGGAATGCAATATTAGAAGTAAAAGCACGGGAGAATGAGAATGTAAGAGACAAAATGGAAAGGGAGTTAAGCCTTGCCCAATATTACCAGATGCAGTTTGCTGTCAGAATCAGAGGTTTAAAAGAGAATATTAAAGAAGATTTAAAGCAGCTGATCTCTGAGGCTCTCGAAGTGGTATTGAACCAGCCAGCATCTGAAATAAGAGCAGCTATGGATAAAGTGTTTCGGGTGAATTCATGGATTGCCAGACAGAGAAAGTTGCCTAGAGATGTGGTGGTTTATTTTGCAAAAAGAGAAATTAGAGATCAAGTTATACAAGCTGCCTATGATGCTAAAGTTGTGATTGCTGAACAAGAAGTTTTGGTTTTAAAAGAAATCCCTCCAAGGATTTTAAGGGGAAGGAAGGACTATACATTTCTCGTGCATGAGCTCAAGCAAAGAGATATAAGGTTCAGATGGGAGATTCCAGATGGGCTGATGGTGATGCATGAAGGTAAAAGGTATCGGCTGATTACTGTGAAGCAAGCGCGTGATTTCTACAATAATGTCTTAAAAGCAACCCCATTAACACTTCTGGAAGCTGCAAAGGGACCTGGAGAAGGAGAACATCAAGAGGATGAAACAGAGGAAAATGGTGCTGGAGGAGATCAAGCTACAACTTCTTTGGATGATCCTAGAGAGCAAAGAGTAACGCGTGCTGCTTTAAAACGAGCAAAGAAAATAAAAGAACAAGATCAGCAAAAGTCCTCAGAATTTTCACAACGTACTTATAGCCAAGCTGTGGGAGGAGCACAGCCTAAAGAAGTTAGTCCTATCAAAGCTGTGGTCCAAGAGCTTGTGGAGGATATGCATGGCAACTAAATTTTTAACCTGGAATGTTAATGGATTAAATTCACCACAGAAGAGGAAGAAAGTTTTTCAATATTTAAAACAATTTAAGATAGATGTTATATGTCTGCAAGAAACGCATATTAGAGTTTTGGATCAAAAGTACTTATTGAACTCGAGGCTGGGTATGCAATTTGTTGCTTCTGCAGAGAACAAGAAAAATGGAGTGGTTGTTTATGTTAAAAGTGCCTTAACAGCAGACTTAATTGAAGCAGATAAGCATGGAAGATATGTTATGATTGAGCTGTTGTTAGAAGGTAAAAAGACGCTTTTAGTTGGATTATATGCACCTAACCAACAACAAGCTGACTTTTTTAGCTTACTTCACACAAAGCTTACCCAGTTGGATTATAAATCTTTTATTTTTATGGGGGACTGGAATGGTGTTTTGGATGTACAGTTGGATAAGGCTGGAGCTTTTAAGCGCATTCCAAGTCATGCTAGACTGCCTAAATCTTTTTTTGAAATGAAGGATGACCTGGAATTGCGAGATATTTGGCGTGAGAGACACTTGCAGGAGAAGGATTATACTTTTTATTCTGATAGACACCAATCTTTTTCAAGGATTGATTTTATTTTGTTGACTAATGATTTTTTTTGAGAACTAAAAAGGTGAAGATTTGTGCAAGAACTATCTCTGACCACAGTCCAGTTTGGTTGGAGATTGATAAGGAGAAAGGAGATAGGCGCTCGTGGCGCGTAAATGAGAACTTGTTTAGAAATCAGAGAAATGTGGAAGAATGCAAACAGCGGATGAAGGATTTTTTTGAGATTAATATGAATAAGGGTACCTCTATGGATATGGTTTGGGATGCTAGCAAGGCCTATATGAGAGGGGTGTTGATATATATGAATAATAGACATAGACGTGTAGTGGAAACTAGAAGGAAAGAACTGGAGAATGAAATAAAGGAAAAAGAAAAGGCTTTGATTTTGAACCCAGAGGATGTGAAGATCAAGGAGGCTATTAGACTGCTAAGAGGACAATTTGATAAATTAATGGCTGATCAAGTGGCGACCAATCTGCGGTTTGCTAGGCATAATACTTTTTGCAACGCTAATAAACCAGGCAGATGGTTAGCTTATAGACTGAGGAAAAAACAAAGGGCCTCTAATATAGATAAGATTGAGTATAAAGGAAGGGTTGTGTTTCAACAGAATTTTATTAAGGATGCTTTTGTGGATTTTTATTCGAAATTATATACCAAAGAGGAAATTAGTACAAAAGATATTGATATATACTTGGAGAATGCTAGCATCCCGGTTCTTACGCAAGTACAAAAAGAGGGGATTAATCAACTGATTACAGAAGAAGAAATTTTTACAGCAATTAAGGAACTGAAGGTGGATAAAGCACCAGGCACGGATGGCTTGACTGCGGCCTATTATAAAAATTTACAATTAGAGATGATAAAACCGTTAAAGGAATTGTTCCAGACAATCCAGAGGGGGGGAAAGGTGCCACCGTCTTGGAGAACAGCTTTTATCTCTTTGATTCCGAAGGAAGACCAGGATGCTACTCAAGTTAAAAATTACAGACCGATATCGCTTTTAAATACAGATTATAAGATATTTGCTAAGGTTTTGGCTAATAGACTGATGAGGGTTCTGCAACAGGTGATTCATGGGGATCAAACGGGGTTTATTAGTGGTAGGCAAATGAAAAATAATGTGAGACATATAGTTGATGTGTTAGAGTTTTTGGAAAGGAACAACCAGATCTCTGCAGCGCTAATCTTTTTAGATGCTGAAAAGGCTTTTGATCAATTGAATTGGCAATTTTTGTTGAAAGTTTTAGACAAAATGGATTTTGGGGAAAATTTTTTACAACCAATTAGGGCATTATATCAAAAACAAACTGCCCGAATTATAGTTAATAATAGCCTGACAGCAGCATGTAATATTGAGAAGGGCACAAGGCAAGGGTGTCCGTTATCGCCCTTGTTATTTGTGTTAACTTTAGAGATATTATTGGTTAAAATTCGGAATTCGGAAAAAATTAAGGGGATACAAGTTGGAGATCAGGACTATAGATTGAGAGCATTTGCAGATGATCTGGTTGTTACAGTGACCCAGCCAGAGAACTCTGTTGTGGACCTGATGGAGATAATAACACAATATGGGAAGGTTTCTGGATTTAAAGTAAATATACAGAAAACCAAAATTTTGGCTAGAAATATGACAGTTTCACAGAAGTTTCTTTTAGAAGGATTAACTGGATTTGAGATTGTTAAAAGGGTTAAATATTTGGGGGTGATTTTATCACCCTCTAATACAAAGTTATATAAAAATAATTATGAAAAATTATGGGGGAAAATTCGAAAAGAATTGGAGAGTTGGGAAAAATTGCAATTGTCTTTGTTGGGACGGATTGCAGCAGTGAAAATGAATGTCCTGCCCAAATTTTTATTTTTATTTCAAATGATACCGATTCTTAAGAAAGATTCTAACTTGGAGGAATGGCAGCGTGGTATCAATAAATTTGTGTGGGCAGGGAAAAAGCCACGAGTTAAACTTAAGATTATGCAGGATACTCGTGAGAGAGGTGGCCTTAAATTGCCTAATTTTAAATTATATTATGAAGCTGCTGCATTAGTAGGAATAAGTGATTGGATTAATTTGACGCAACCGAGGTTATTAAATCTTGAGGGCCATGATTTGTTGTTTGGCTGGCATGCATATTTGTTGTATGATAAGAAGGTAGATACTGTGTTTAGGATGCATATTTTAAGACAGGCATTGCTGAGAGTTTGGAAGAAGTATAGACATAAGTTAAGCTGCAAGATACCATTGTGGGCAATTCCAAAACACGCAATAGAAAATATACATGCTGGTTTCAAACATGACGTGACTACATACAAGGAAATCTTAAGCTTGGAAAGGAATGTTTGGTGTTTGAAATCATATAGCCTCTTGCGAGAAGAGAAGGTTGTTCAAACTTGGTTTCAATATATTCAGTTACGGGCCAGGTGGAAAGAAGACCAGAAAAATGGATTTGCAATGACTGATGAAAATTTGATAAAGCAAATTAGAAATCAGGGACCAGCACATATTAAACGGATATATCTTGCATTGATAGAGATTGATTCAGAAACAGAGCTTGTTAAGGATTGTATGATAAAATGGGCCCAAAACATTCAGGAAGTTATTACAATGGACATGTGGGAAAAGATTTGGGTGAGGAACGTAAAATTTACCCAAGCTCAAAATCTAAGAGAGAACTTTTACAAAATGTTTTATAGATGGCATTTAGATCCTAAAAAGCTTGCAAGTATGTATCCGAATTACCAGCCTAAATGTTGGAGGTGCGGTGATGAAGATGCAACATATTTTCACATATGGTGGACATGTAAGATGGTTAAGGTTTTTTGGATAAAAGTCTGGTGGAATATGCAGAAGATTTTTAAACGGAGGATAAAGTTTTGTCCGCAATTTTTTTTGTTGGGAATAATTGCAGACGCTACAGTTGTGGACACCAAATTGATGTTGAACTTAGTTACGGCAGCAAGACTTTTGATAGGTCAATATTGGAAGAAAGAGGAACTGCCGACTATAGAAGAGTGGACTTTAAAGGTTTCCGACCTGGCAGAGATGGCGAAGATTTCGGCCTATTTGAAAGATCATTCGCAAGAACGTTACATTATGGAATGGAGAAAATGGATTGAGTTTATCCAGAACAACTATAGGGTTAAGAAGTTTTATGTAGCATTCGAATAAGTCTTCTTTCGTTTTCTTTTTTCTTTTTCTATTTTAGTTTTTTATATATATTTAATATTGCTAAGGTTTGTATTATCCTATATAAGTTAGAGAGTGATGGATTTTAGAATTTATAGTTGTTAGTATATGGTTGTTTATGATTGCTTTTTTATATATATATACCTTGTATTTAGCTCTGGGAAGTCGGGGGGGAGGGGGGGAGGTAGGGGGGAGGGGGGAGGGGGGGAGGGGGAGAGGTAGGGGGGGAGGGGAAGGGGGCTTTTTAAAGGAAAACTGTACTTTAAAACTTTTCAATAAAAAAAAAGAAGGCAAAATCACAAAATTGCATCTCACTTATTTTGGCAGAGTAATTCACTTCCAATTATGTTTGGAAGGAAAAGGAAACCAGGTTGTCAAAGAACATGATGACTGAATGCCATTGAAGTTGACACCAGCTGGAACTTAGAAAAACTCAAAAGAAATAGTGCAAGATCGGAATACATGGGGAGAAATGGCCAATAAAATCACCAAGAGTCAGACTCAGTTGAACAGATAATATCATCATCATCACCAGCATCATCATCCTGCTTTTCAAATATCTGCAGTATGCCACCAGCCTTTCCATATTTTCTACAATTTCACATAACTTATAACTCCAGTTTAGAACAGACCATAATATCAGAAGATAACTTGGAACTGCTTAGAGAAAAGACATCCCATGTAACAAACTGGAAAACAGCAGCTCGGGAAAGTCAAATGAAGTTTCTAAAGTTTTATGTTTCTGTTTGATATTTCACTGTATATATTTCCTGGGAGGTCCTGCAATATAAAAATAAACACCCTTCCCTTGCAGAAAAAGTGTTGCATTCCTAAACGATATGCAACACACTCCCAGAAAGACAATAGTGCAAATATTCCTTAAGGAGGCTAAAGAACATTTTAAAAAGCTGTTCAGCTCTTAAATAGAGAAAGGGGGAAGACTAATTCACTAACTTGCTTTCCAAATTTCGTGATCTAATGATTAAAGTGTCAAACACCTACAGTAACCAAGCATACTGAAAGCCTAACATAGCGAAAGCCTCCAAGATGAACAAGACTGATTGTTGTTTTGGAAGTAACAAAAACATAGTAGAAGGCTAGATTTCATATATTTCACATCTCCGCTCTCCATTCTTGTTAGTAGCAGTAATGTTTATAAGTTGCTTTGTGTTTCCAGTTGAGAGGAAGAAACCAAATCATTCATAATATTGATCATTAATATTGCAGAAGTAGGGGCTTTCTTTCAAACAGCAGAGCTGTGCAAATTCTGACTGAACACCAAAAAGAAACTTCAGAACTCTTAATTACATATTTTCCCAAATTATGCAGTAGCAAGAAAAGATGCATTTTAATAAGTTTCAGACAGATGTCATGTTCTCATATCCACATGCCTCCATGTGGGCCCCAGGGAACAATTCTGTGGAGAAAAATTTCCACGGATTGGTGGAGACGTGGTTTTGTGTGCTACTTAGATCCTACACATATGCAGATGAAGCTTTAATCCTTGATCTTAATCATATCACTGCCAGGTCAACCTATAGCTGGTTGTTACTGCCATTTTCCACAAGGATTGGGGACCAATTAAAATGGACCATCTCAATTTTCATCCAGCATCCCAAAACTACAGCAAGCAACTCTGCATGATCATTGATTTCTGAAAATCAATAATGACAGGAGTGCCAGATGGGATTGCCCTAAAAAATCAATAATGACAGGAGTGCCAGATGGGATTGCCCTAAAAGAGGAAATATCGTAGTAGACATTCTGGATATTCTAACATGGAAAGAAATCAAGCTTCATTAAGATTGAGTGGCTCTTTGTTCAGATGCTTCTGTGACCTCAGTGGCCCATGCTCTATTTTTGGATTAGCTTGTTTGAACCAAGAAGGAATAAACCCACGACTTGAGAATCCTTCTGGATTGGTGGTTCTTCTAGTAAGTAGCAATATATAAAAGCTATGACTGGAGGGATCAAGTAGCTTTTTCACCTTTCTGGCCATTTCTGGGGAGGAGACCTTAACAATAATCACTCACGTTCTTATTATTTCAAACTAGATTACTTGGGGATGGCTTTGAGTTACTTAGAAGTTTCAAATGATGCAAAATGCAATAACTTGTATGATAATGGGACTTTACCATAGTTGTCTAATATTGATAATATATTGTTTGTTTCCAGGTACAGTTCAAAATAGTATTCCCTGCCTTAGAAATAAGACTTGTGAGATTATGAAACAACAGAAAGAATTTACCTGCCATATTTGTCCAATGTATTAGATCCCTTGCTTTATCCACGTAATGGAAGGTGAATCTGGAAACCCCTAAGCCTGCCATGTGTCTCTAGAACAGACATGTCAAACACAAGGCCCGGGGGCTGGATCCGGCCCACGAAGTGGTTTCATGTGGCCCGCGAAGCCATCCTGGAAACAGTGAGGGAACGGCCCCCGCTGCCTTGGCCCTCGCCCAGAGACCTTCCTTCTGCCAGAGACATTTGACCTCCATGCCACCATCCAGCCCCCTCCTCACATGGCCTGAGAGGAACAGTGAGGCTCCTCCAGTGGACCATGCCTTGGCACTTGCCCCAGTCCCATCTCCTTCTGCCAAAGACCCTCAGATCTGTCCCACTCCTGCCCAGGCCCCCTTAGGCCCCCTTGATGCGAATGATGTAGAGCTGGCCACGCCCACCCAGTAGGCCATATGCACTCTAGCCACGCCCACCCAGTAGGCCATGCCCACCCTGGCCATACCCACCTGGCCCACTCAGGGCAACCGCAATGCTGATGCGGCCCTCAGTGAAATTGAGTTTGACACCACTGCTCTAGAACATATTATCAGGGAGATTTAATAACCACCACCTTTCTTTCATTTTGCATTCTGCTCTTAGAAGATAAGGAAGGCAGTGCAGAGAGTCATGAGGATGGCTGAAAAGATTATTGGCAGTTCCCTCCCTTCCATCCAGGACATAGCACAGAAGCATTGTTTGAACAGGGTCTGTAAGATTATCTGGGACACTACACATCCTCTTCACGACCTGCTTTCCTTGTTACCTTCTGGGAGGAGCCTTCGTGGTATCTGAAGCAGAACATTCCGATTCAGTTGCAGTTCCATACAGTATTAACCTTGTGAACACTAAAGCTTCCTCCTTCCATTATGTATTCAAGAGAGACAGTGATTAATATTAATATTTATATGTTACATATATAAGGTGTAGGTCTATACATATGTTATATATAGTATATTTATATTTTAAAAAAACTATTTTAGATATATTTATAGTACATTTAAATGTGTGTTATGTATGTGTACACTTTGAGAGCAAGCTACTAAATTTCATTTTTAATGTGTGCCATTCTGCCCACAGTAAAAAATGACAATAACACTGTGTACACTTGGCTTAATAGCAACACTGAGTTAGAATACGTCTCTTGCACACACTTACTTTGTCTACAATAGACTCTAAATACATGGCCATTATTTTTGCATTAGAAGTATTTTGCTTGAGCAAAAAAAATCAGAGGGAGTTGAAAAGTTGGGGAAGCCACCAGGAAATTCTCCCAGGCATTTGGACAAGGACTGAGAAGCAATCAGTGATCAATGGCAGACAATCTGTTGCTTCTAGGATCCATTGGTGACTATGAATGGAAGCTATGCAAAGTGCCACAGTTGAGAACAACCTCTACTTGGGACCATTAAGAACGGCTATTTCTCAGAATGTTCAGGACTAAGTTAGATGGGTGGATGATCTGATTCAGTAAAATAAAGTAACTTATGTACTATAGAGAAACACTAACAGTAAAGTGCAGAAAATATGAAGGATTTCAGAAGTCAGAAAAAATAGTCCTTTTCTTGTACATATTTCCTAGAGTTTTTTCAAATGAATGACTAAGAAGAAGTAGATTAGTTTTCTGGAATCAAAACAATCTGGAATCAAAACAATACTGATGTTAATGGAAACATCTATTAAATAGTAAATCTATGCAAACTATTGAAATGTATAAAGTATTCTATATTGAAATAATTATACTCTAGAACATTCTATTTTTACTCTGGCATGTAATCCAGGCATGTTAGAAATGATTTGTCTATTTTCAGAAATAGTTAATATGATTAAGAGATAGTACAAATTGCTCCAGAACACTTATATAGGCACAGTCCAGGAAAGAAATAGGACCTTTAGTTAGCAAACCAAAACATTGTAGAATGTTTTATACAACTTTGCTTAAAAAAGTAAACAAATATTAAACATAGGCTTTGAAAATATATTTTCCAAAATTTGTTATAGCTTGCATGCTAAAGATGATGTGTATTTCATTATTATCACAAAAACATGAACAATTCAGCTCAAAATAAATTATATTCCCTTTAAAAAATGTTAAAAGTTTAAAAGATAAAAAATAGAATGGGAAGGAGTTCTAATTTCTTCCTAAGAATAGACGTTTAATTCCAGGAAGTACTAAATCAGTACCACTAACCTAGTCTCTGAGCAAGTATGCAAAGAAGCAAGGAAGGAAAGGCTGCATTCCCAAGAAGAATAAAAGTCTCTCTATAAGAGAGCATTTCGAATAACATAAATCAGGAATGTACATTAGAAGTAAACTTGAACCCATTTAGCATACTTGTAAATCACTTTGCCTTGTACAATCTGGCCTATTATAGTTCAAAATATCCTACCTATATTTGGAGCCTAATACTGTTGATAGATAACACTATCACAAGGTTAATTGAGTTCACTGTATCTTTTCATCACCATCCAACTTTACTTTCTTGCTTATGGTACACAGAGAGAGTACAAGGAAACAGTTGATTTGCGTCAACAACTCTCAATGGGCCTGTGTTGCATGAAAGTAAGAAGAGCAGGGCAAGTACCATCTATTGCAACACAAGGCAGGACAAGTAGCAAGACTAAGCATAAAAATTAATCAAGGCCACATTGCAGAAATAGTTGGATTAAACAAATATGTGGTTAAGATATTTATTTATTTATTTATTTATTAGTTTTTATAAACCGCCCTTCTCCCGAGGGACTCGGGGCGGTGTACAGAGGAAGGAAGGTATACAGATTGAACAATAAAGATAATAAGAAACACTAATGAACACAAACTGGGACCCCAATTAACGCTATCATGCCAGGCCAGCCTGCTGAAACAGGAAAGTTTTTAAGTCGCGACGGAAGGTACGGAGGTCAGGGGCCATCCGGATTTCTGTTGGTAAGGTGTTCCAGAGGGCTGGCGCACCCACTGAGAATGCCCTCCCCCTGGGGGCCACCAGCCGACATTCCTTGAGCGGTGGCACCCTGAGGAGGCCCTCTCTGTGGGAGCACACAGGACGGTGGGGTGCTGACATCGGCAGAAGGTGCTCCCGAAGGTAGTCCGGACCCATGCCATGTAGGGCTTTGTAAGTCATCGTTAGCACCTTGAACTTCACACGGAAGGCAGCCGGAAGCCAGTGCAGCGCACGGAGGAGAGGTGTGATATGGGAGTATCGGGAGGCTCCCAAGAGTGTCCGTGCCGCCGCACTTTGCACCAGTTGAAGCTTCCGAGTGGATCTCAAGGGCAGCCCCATGTAGAGAGCGTTACAATAGTCTAGGCGAGATGTCACAAGGGCATGGGTGACTGTACGTAAGGAATCCAGGTCCAGATAAGGCCGTAGTTGGCGAATTAGTCGAACCCGGGAGAAGGCCCCCTTGGTCACAGCTCCAATGTGGTCTTCCAGGGAGAGCTGCGAGTCTAGGAGGACACCCAGGTTGCGGGCCCTATCAACAGGGGGAAGTAACTTGTCCCCAATGTTAAGCAGTGGGACGTTCTGAATCTCCTGGCTTCCCGGTACGTACAGCCATTCAGTCTTGTCCGGGTTCAGTTGAAGCCTGTTTCTCCCCATCCATTCCCGGACCGCTTTCAGGCAGCGGGACATCACGTCTAGGGCATCACTGATATTGTTTGGAGTTGAGATAAAAAGCTGGGTGTCATCAGCATACTGATGGTACCCTACTCCAAAACTGCGAATGATCTCACCCAGCGGTTTCATGTAGATGTTGAACAGGAGAGGCGAGAGGACCGACCCCTGAGGGACTCCGCAAGCGAGAGGCCTCGGGGTCGACCTCTGTCCCCCTGTCAGCACCGACTGCGAGCGACCCTGGAGAAAGGAGGAGAACCAACGCAGAACCGTGCCTCCCACTCCCAGTCCCCTGAGGCGTCGCAGCAAGATACCATGGTCGATGGTATCGAAAGCCGCCGAGAGGTCTAATAAGACTAGGACAGAGGAATGGCCCCTGTCCCGGGCTCTCCAGAGATCATTCATCAGAGCGACCAATGCCGTCTCCGTGCTGTAGCCCGGCCTGAAACCCGATTGGTACGGGTCTAGATAAACCGCTTCATCCAGGATCTGAGGAAGTTGGTGCGCCACCACGCTCTCAACAACCTTCGCAAGGAAGCGAAGATTGGAGACTGGACGAAAGTTATTCAAAGAGGATGGGTCCAAGGTGGGCTTCTTGAGGAGAGGTCTCACCACCGCCTCCTTCAAGGCGGTGGGGAAGTGACCCTCACTCAGAGAAGCAGAGATGACCGCTAGGAACCAGCCTCGTGTCGCCTCTCGAGCTGCATAGGCCAGCCAGGAAGGGCACGGGTCCAGTAAGCATGTGGAGGAGCTTAACCTTCTCATAATCCTGTCCACTTCCTTAGGAGTTACAGGATCAAATTCTTCCCAGATGACGTCGACAAGACTGTCCATGTCTTGTTCTTCCATCTCAGCCCAGTTGGAGTCCAGACCAGTTCGAATCCGAGCGATTTTATCCAGCAGATATTGACCAAATTCCTCGGCTCGACCCTGCAAGGGTTCCTCCCTCACCTCTTGGTTTAATAGGGAGCGAGTCACCCTGAACAAGGCAGCTGGGCGATTATCTGCGGACGCGATGAGGGTGGAAAAGTAGTTGGATTTTGCCACCCTTATCGCAGCGAGATAAGACCTGGTGAGGATTCTTAGTCGCAATCGGTCGGATTCGGATCGACTGGACCTCCAACGGCTCTCTAGGCCCCGTCTCCGACGCTTCATCTCCCGGAGCTCCTCGGTGAACCATGGGGCTCGCTGGGATCTGCGCCGGGTCAGAGGCCGCAAGGGTACAACTCGGTCCAGAGCCTCCGTGGCTGCCTTTTCCCAGGCTTCCACTAAGGCTTCCGCCGAGCTGTGAGCAGGGGGTGCATGCGAGTCCCTAAGCGCTGCCTGGAACTTATCAGGGTCCATTAGGCGCCTAGGGCGGTACCATCTGACTGGCACCGTGCACCCACGGTGGGGGGTGGCAAGGGGGAAGTCTAGCCGCAGGAGGTGGTGATCGGTCCATGACAGGGGCGTAACAGTTGTGGCACCCCCACCGACATCATCACGCCACCGTCCAGACAAGAACACCAAGTCTGGGTTGTGGCCTCTCTCATGAGTCGGCCCAGAAATTATTTGCAACAGGTCCATGGCCGTCATGGAAGCCATGAACTCCCGAGCCAGTTCGGACGATCCTCCCAGGGACGGTAGATTAAAGTCGCCCAAGACCATGAGTCTTGGGAATTCAACCACCAACCCTGAGAGGACATCGAGTAGCTCGGGTAGGGCCGCCGCTGCACGATTAGGTGGTAGGTACGCCAGCAGCAGACCCAGCTGCGCCCCTGGGCCGAATCTCAGTAGGAGAGACTCACACCCGACCATCTGAGGGACGGTGGTCTCTCGCGGGCTAAGGGATTCCCTGATGATAACTGCCACTCCCCCGCCCCTCCCATGAGCCCGGGGCTGGTGCAGTACCTGGAAACCTGGCGGGCAGAGGTCAACCAGAGGAACACCCCCCTCTGGGCCCAGCCAGGTTTCCGTGATGCAGGCCAGGTCCGCATGCTCACTCTCCAATAGGTCACGAATGAGGTGAGCTTTGTTGGCTGCGGACCTTGCATTCAGGTAGACCAGCCTCAGCATGGGAGGGTGCGCACCTTTGCTCCCGGGTCCTCCGGGGGAGAACAGAGGGTCGGAGCGTCTCACCGCCTCTACAGAGCGGAGATGACACTCCCGGTGACGATACGGCCCCCTGTCTGTGCACCTTCTGCCATTCCCCACCATCCTAGGGATGGGACGTTCGTCAGTACGCCACTGGGTGTTATCGGCGACTGGCCCTCGTTGTACGCCATCGCGAACGGCCGTGGGCCTGGCATGCGTTATGGTGGCTGGAAGGTGTGCCTTTCCCGTGCAACCATAGTCTCCTCCCTCCCCCCTCCCTAACCCCACAAAAAACTTAGTTACTGCAACATGATCTGGGCATTTTGCAGATATCTTGTTCCTACTTTAATTTTTCTTTCAAGTGCCACATTGTAACTATAGCATTATGGTTTACAAAGTTGTTACATTTTGTATGCTCATTTCAGGAACATTGGTTGAATAAGTAAGATATAAATATAAATAAAATAAACAAATCTGCATTTTGCCAGCACTGTAGGTTAACCAATGAGCACTGCCATGATGGAATTTTAGAAATTCACTTACTGTATTTTAATCTTAACTTTCCAATTCATCCCACCATACGCATGGAGCAAAGGATATGACCCAGGAACAACTTACCATTTAGCAATCTTTTTCAGTCCTGAAATATCAACCCAGACACAGAAGCAGCAGAATTCCAGAAACTCTTGATCCCATCTGGACAGACCATCCCCACATTTACAGCAGAACTGTGAAAATGACATGTGCCGTATACTATTCTCAGGAGAGGAAGAGTCCCATGAATCAGTTACTGTGGGAATGAAAACCACAAAAGGAAATGGAACACAGAAGCAGAAAGAGGCATAGAAACCATCTGCAGACCTAGTTGTTTGTGGTAGGAGTTTGCCATTGAGAAGGGAAGTCAAGGCCTACACGGCATCTGCAATCTAAATAAAAAGGTGAAGAAACCAATAATAATAATAGCACAGGGAATGTTTTCATTGCTTCTGCTGTTTGAGCTTCAACTTCCTAAAACAATAAAAAGAATTTAAAAAATAGCTCTGGAATGTCATAAACGGAAAGAAGACACAAATGCATGCTCAAGGGAGCATCAGTAGGAAACTATTAAGTAGCTCTGAAAAGACAAAGAAAAAAATTTGTCCAGACCACCAATTATGTGGCAATTATAATGCTGGCTATTCAAAATGGCTTCTATGTGAAGGTCACAGATCTTGTTCCAAATTAATTGAGCCGCATCACATCCATGTGTGGGAGGAATGCTTCAAAGAGTCCCACAGAGTCAATTGACTCTGGGTTAAATCACAGCACCTGTTCTTGTTACACAAGACCTTAGTTCAAACAGAAAGGACTACATCAAGAATCAAAGGAAGACTGCTGGAAAGCAAATGACATTTAGATAAATATAACAGTAAAGTACATTTTTCTATTACATCAGGCAACATCTATGTAAAACAGCAATGAACTCAAAGCACATAGAGGAAAACCAGTCTTGTCTTATCCAAGCACCATCCAAAAAGTTCTCTAAGGATAGACTACTTTAATATCACTATTTCATTGTTGCCCAGCCTTGTCTATGCACACAAAAAAGAAGATAGTTAAATAAAATCTAAAAACAACAGCTATAGAAACTGTATCAATAAACTCACAAATGGTATGATCTGAAAACAGGAGCCACACAACCTTTACAATGCTAAATAGGAAAAAGCTGATAAATGAAGTTCCACAATGACTGGTATCTTCCCCAGAGGAGGTATCACCACAAAGAAAATCCCATTTCATGTTCCAGAAGGTTTAATGTCCTGGACAGAAATTGTGCCTCTTGAATTGGACTAAGAACATATGCTGGGTGGGGAAATCTGAAAGTTCAAATCCACACATTTTAAATTTGCTAAGGTTAAGAAACACTGCTCTTTATCATGAAGTTTAAAAAGGCAGGAGGTAGATAATATTTTGCTCTAAATACTCTTATCAAATAGCAGGAAAATAACAGGAAGAATATGTTTCACTAAAATGAAATAGAAGATATCTCTGAAAATACAGCTTTTCAGAACTACATACCTGAGGTCTAAGACACTGGGTGTGGAACAGATGTCAAAAGTCACAAATAAAACAGATCAAATTAATGTTCTGTTAAATTAAGAAAGTATTAAATTTTTCATCTCTAACATCTTGGGATGATACTCTTGAGTTTCATGCTCTTTAAAAACTAATACTTCAGGACTGCAGATAACTGTTTCCATTGTGGTGTGATAAATGCAGAACTTTAACAATCTTAGATTAATTATAGGTTGAGCAGTGCTGAAAATGTTACTTCTGTACTCTGATAATATATACATCAGAATAAATGTGACTTTAGTGGCAACTTACATCATTGTGTGATCACTGAAGTTCTAAGAAATCACTTGCTGGTAATGAGGAATTTACCTAATTTTGATTTTCAGCATTTACTGAAGTTTGAAAAAATGAGAAAAGAAAGCATCCAACATTTATGAAATGTTCATGGAGTCATTAGAATTCAAACATAATGCTTCCATTCACCAAGAATTCCTCTTTTGTGTGCCTACACACAGGCACAGTACAGCTTGAAGTAAGACTAGTAATGACCTAAACAAAAGGCCTTTACTTAAACATGGTAATCGTGTTAAGTTAGAATTGTAATGTTTGTCAGTCAATTTTAAACCTCATCTCCAAGGGACTATCTACAATTAGGCTACAGTATGTTGTAAATATTTTAGTCAGAGATCCAATTGGTTTAGGCATTCACTATCTGTTGCTTATGTACTGGCCATCTTCCCCAAATGTTCTTCAGAAAATTAACTGGATAAGTAAAATGAGCCACTAAGCAAAGCTCTATACATTCAAAATCAATTTTACTGCCTCGTCCAGATATCATAAACAGCAAGCAAAAAGACATTCAAGATAGATCTAGAAAGTGACAAACAAGTTACTATTTGTGATTTCCAGATCACACATCCAGCTGTTGTTCTTGTCTTTCTATGCTTTTCACAACTCTCAAAGGCCCAGCAGTCTGAAGCTAACCTCTGCACAGCAGTAATCAAAATGAAAAGGAAGAAGAAGAAAAACAGCTCTGTGTAAACATTTCCCTCCAACTCTTTCAAAAATGCCCAGTGGCTGAAAATCCAACAAAAGATTACTGTGGATAGTTTGGCAGAAACTAGCATTGCAAAGAGCAAAGTTACTTCTCCACACATATTGCTTTTTGCCCACTGACTGTTAGATGGGTAGGAGAGACTAAAGACTGTGCTGAGCCAATGGATAATTCCACATGGATACAAGGGGGATAGTTAATGGAAAACATGATATAAAGTTCAGTTCCAGGGCAGTGCTTCAGGATGTTGGTCGAATAAGGCCTCCTTGTCATATCAGCTTTATCATGACTGAATCAAAACATAGATCAGTTGATCTGAGCAAAAAATACTTTAAAAAAGTAAAAAGTGGGATATGTTTTTGATATATTCCTCACTCACAGAATAAAAATATGTGATATATACCTGTGTGCACAATGCTTACAAATGCTGATCTGAAGTTGGGTTTTTATGCACTGGGCTAATGCAGTGTCTGAATACTTAATGTTTAGGCTTGAACTTATGCTACAGAAGGTACGAAGTTATAATGTTTCTTTCCGTTTCTTACAATACTAATTTCTTATAATAATTCTACACTAATTTTATGCATAGCAACATACGATGTAAATTTCTCTCTTCCTACTGCTGATACTGTATGGAAACATGAAAACCTGACATTAGCAATAGCACTTAGACTTATTGTTATGACCCAAGTGGGCCAGACTAGGCAGGCCTCCAGAGAGTTCTTTACTTCTCTTGGGAAGGTTAAACAAATGAAGGCTCCACCTTCAGTCCCCCAAACAACAGCCCATAGACTACCCAGCAAGAAGTCCAGCCATAGGGCAAGAGCAGTCCTCAGAGCAAGGCAAAGGTCCAAGACAAAGAGCAATTTCCAAAGAGCACAGTTCAAACCAAAAGGCAAACGCAGCTCACAAATCAAGGGCATAGTTCGAAGCAAAAGGCAAAGAGCACTTCTCATAACAAGATGGTGTCCAAGGCAAGGCAGGTCTGAAGGAAAAATCTTCAGGGTTAGGGCAAGCCAAGAACAGTCCACACAGAAGTCTTTGAAGCAAGGCAAAAACAGTTCTTAAAACAAGGCAAAAGCAGGCAAAGCCAAGGCAGTGTAATCCAAAAACAAATACTTGTTCCTGGCAAAAAAACTCTCCTCATGGTGTTTCCTTAAATGTTACTCTCCAGGTGAAACTCGTGAAGAGGGGTGGGGCACCCTACTCCTGAGTAGTCAGAGTGGCTTGCGCTGACTCTGCCTTCTCTCCATTCTTCTCACATGGGGATCGGGTAGGGAGGCATTTGTTCATCTCCAGAACTCCACCACTTCTCTGCTACACTGCCTGCCCTTTCCATCTCCTCCCCTCTTCCTTGATCAGCCTAAGCCCTCACTTCCTCCTTGCTTACTCTTCTGAGGCCCGATGGACCTGGGACTGCCTCATCCTTGTTCTCAGTTCATTCCTCCTGAGCCATAGGGACTGCACCATCCTGCTGTACCAGCCCTGGATCCATCTCCTCCTCCTTCTCCTCAGACCTGGACTCTGATGGGGCCATGACACTTAAATACAATGCTTTGCAACCCTCTCTAAGCAGTATACAGAATCCACATATTGCCTCCAACATCTCATTTTACCAACTTTGGAAGGATGGAAGGAAGACTCAACTTTTTAACTGGTCAGGATTGAACTAGCCTGCAATATTGCTTTCTAACTACTATGCCACCATGACTTTTGTGATACCACAATGTCACCAAACCTATCGAGTCCTTTCCAAGGACTTAGGGTAGGCAGATGTGGGTATTACAGATATTGTTACAGGATGTAAGCTGTTCTGACCCTGAGAAGGCAAAGAAGCAATATACAAACTGTGTTAGCTGCAGGAACTGCTAAGGATGTGCCAGAAGAAATGCTGTTGGACCTATTCAGTGCATTGCCGGAACCTGAGCAAGTTAATATCATTCAAAGATTGGATGACCTAAAAGAGGCACTGACAACAACTCAATCTACAGCAAAGCCTCTGTTTAATTTGGCTCTACTAATCACACACCCTTGTGACAATATATTTAATCAACAATCTGCCTTTACCTCAATAGTTAAAAAAAGTACTGTCACACAAGCTGACAATGGGGTAACTGCACTGACTGACCCAGCCTCTGAGAAACAACTGAAAGACAAAGGGCTTCATCACACAGTGCCCCCTAAACTGACAAACACTAAGTATATAATCCAGCTTCCATCCTCATTTGATTGTTCCCACAACATCTTTTCACAAGATGAATCCTCAGCTATGCCCCTCCAAAAATGGACATAAATCTACATTTATACACTTAAGCCGGAGTACCTGCCCATTGGAAAAAAAACTCATTCTTGGAGCACGAGCAGAGGCACACTGGCAACCGAGATATAGAGGAGCAACAACAAGTCCTGCAACACACAAGGAGAAATATCGAACCTCACAACAACTGTGTTTATATGGGAAGCATAGATGATATCGACCTGGCTCCAATGTCAAGTTGACATCTAGCATTTTTATCATCTAGCCAATCAACCAAGCCAGACCACCTTGCCTCTGAGAACCCCATACAGTTGATGACCTGGAACATAGCTGGCTGGAAAGGGATGGTTGATAGTGGACTAATGAGCTTCCTCTCTAGATTTGATGTAATAACTTTTCAAGAAACCTGGTTAACTGAAGTGGATGAACAGGTACAACTGCCAGGCTTTCAGGGATGGGCCTCTCCAGCCCAAAAAACAAAGAACAAAGGGAGACCCTCTGGTGGGCTATGCAAGAGTTTCAATGGCAGGGGGAGAAATTACATAACGATGATAAGTATCCGTACTTCCTAGCTGTCAAATTTGAATATGACCAGTTTGAGTTAATATTGGTAAATGTGTATATTCCTCCAAGCACATCCCAGCACTATAATTCAGAATAATGGATGGGCTTGGAAGTTATCCTAGAAGATATATCTGTACTTTATCCTCAGTCCATAGTGGTATTACTAGGAGATCTGAATGCTAGGATGGGTCCCTCTCTGTATGAGCTTGCACAGAAGAAGGGAATCCCAGGGGAGTTCTTTGATATCTATCCTCAGTGGCTCTCGAGAGACTGTAAAAGTAATGCCACTGGCCTGCTCCTAGTCTCCTTATTTTTAAGGGTAACCTCCAAATTTTGGGGTGGTAAGGATAAGAATTAAATATACCCTTATACATACCACTTGGCCAATTCAAGTAGCATACTGGATCTCTTTTGCGTGTCTAGAGATAAGGCTGACCTCTTTTCGGAGGTCACAGTACACCTTAGCGACAATAGCGACCATCAGCCTGTAAGCGTGACATTGTGAGGCCGCTCAGATTTAAGACCATATAATATGGCTGACAGATGGCTCACCAAAAAGGTAGAGGTGACCCAAAATAAAAGGTTAATTTGGGTCCAAAGTTGATACTAAGGCAATATTAGAATGCCTTAAAACAGAGAATGCTACTAAATGGGCTAGAACAATCCAGGCATCTACTACTGACTGTATGTCAGCCTTCAATGCATTCTCTAATCTCTGTAATATACTGGAAAAAACACCTAACAGCTAAACCTACTACAAAAAGAGCCCAAGTGGGTAGACCTCGCTGGTTTGATCCTGATTGCCAGCAACTAAAAAAGAAATTGAAGGCAGCCATGAGGCATGCCCAGAGGAATCCTACTGCCCATATACAAGCTAAGATGCTGCGCACAAGAAGGGAATCTAAAAAAAACTATAACATTAAAGAAAAAAAGTTTTGCCATTTCAATCTGGTCAGTACTCGAGTTGGCTGCCAGAAGTCATAATTCAGTATTATTTTGGCACTCTGTAGCAGGTATAAATAAAAAATAAAAATAAATATCCTGAAGGAACAGAGATTTGCATTCGACATACCAATCTCTGCTGCGGACTGGGAGAATTATTATCAGTGCTTGTTTGCTCCCGCCAAACCGGTAAAGAAACTATCTTTAAACAGTGATTTAGTAAACCCTAGAACTCCCCCCCCTTGGCCACCAGTCTCAGAAAAGGAGATACAGTCCATCATTAAAAGCTTAAAGAGCAATAAAGCCCCAGGTGAGCATTTTTTACCAGCAGAATTATTTAAGAAATTTCCCAATTGGTGGGACCCTGTATTAGCAGGTCTTTTTACTCACATAAATAACACCTGCCATATACCAGACAGGTGGAAGATGGCAATAGTTGTCCCCATATATAAAAAAGGGAATAAAAAGGATGCTAGTAACTACAGGCCCATCAGCCTGATTGACATTGTAGCAAAAATATATGCTACAATGAACAGAATAGAAATCTGGGTAGAGGAAAACAACATCCTCACAGAAGAACAAGCAGGTTTTAGACAAAACAGATCTACTATTGATAACTGCTTTGTCTTGAACCATCTAATTGCCAAATATGCCTATAAGAGGAGACCCCTGTTTGCTGCTTTCATAGACCTTACAGCAGCATTTGATATGGTAAATAGAGATGTACTATGGAGTAAATTGACATCCCTTAAAATAGAACCCAGACTTCTGGCTTTGATTAAAGCCCTTTACACAAGTACCTGTTTGAGGGTGCAGTATGGGGTTAGTGGGGCCCTGACTAACAGGATTCACACAAATAAAGGGATAAGGCAAGGGTGTATCCTGGCCCCATTATTATTTAATTTATACATCAATGACTTGCCTGGGTTAATGAAGGATACCATGGTACACATGCCGATGATCCTAAATACTTACTGTAACAGCTTGCTTTATGCTGATGATATGATTTTATTATCATACTCACAAGTAGGATTACGTAGGCTATTAAGAAGATTCAGCTATTATTGCCAGGATAACTCCCTAATCATTAGCAAATCTAAATCAAAAATAATGGTGTTGGGAAGAAACCATCAGAGACATAAGTGGCAATTAGATGGTGAACCAATTGAACAAGTTAACACCTTTGTATAGCACAATACCAATGAAGAAGAAAAATAACAGCTCTCAAAAAAAACCAGCATGGCTGCATAAAGAACTCAGTGATAAATTGAAACACAAAAAGGACAAGCATAAAAAGTGGAAAGAGGGCCACACAACTAAAACAGAAAATCAGCAAATAGCCTGAGTCTGCAAAGATGAAGGAAAGCTAAGGATCAAAATGACCTAAGGCTTGTGACAAAAATCAAAAATAACAACAAAAAACTTATTTCAACATGTAAAAAACAAGAAAAAAAGTTAAGGAAATGACTGGTCCATTAGTGGGAGAAAGTGGCAAGAAGGTGACAAGCAACAGGGATAAAGCAGAACTACTTAACTTGTTTTTTGCATCCATCTTTACACAAGGGGAAAAAACAGTACCATAAAAAATAGATTAGAAACACAAGTTAAGATAGGCAAGAAAATGGTAAATGAGCATCTGCCCACCCTAGATGAGTTCAAATCACTAGGATCAGATGGATTATACCCACGGTTCTGAAGAAACTGGCGAATGTGATCTCAGAACCACTGAACTATATCTTTCAAAGCTCCTGGAGCACCAGAGGACTGGAAAAGAGCCGATGTAGTTCCCATCTTCAAAAAAAAAGGGGGGGGGGAAATGGATCCAGGAAACTACAGACCTATCAGCCTGACCTCAATACCTGGGAAGATTCTGGAAAAGATAATCAACCACAAATCAGTGAACACCTAGAGGCAAACAAAGTCATTATTAAAAGAAAATACAGGTTTGTCAAAAACAGATCATGCCAGACAAATCTTATTGCATTCTTTGACCAGGTGACAAAATTAGTGGACCAGAGGAATGCTGTGGATATAATTAACTTGGACTTCAGTAAGGCATTTGATAAAGTAGACCACAACCTACTGCTTGATAAGATAGAAAAATGTCGGTTAGACAGCATTGCCACCAGATGGATTCATAGCTGGCTGACAGGCCGTACTCAGTGTGTGGTCCTCAATTGAACTGCATCTACATGGAGGGAAGTGTGTAGTGGGGTGTTCCAGTTCTGGGCCCAGTCTCTTTAACATTTTCATAAATGATTTGGATGAGGGGGATAGATGGGGAACTCATCAAATTTGCAGACAACACCAAGCTGGCAGGAATAGCCAACACTCCAGAAGATAGGCTTAAGATACAGAAGGATCTTGACAGACATGAATATTGGGCACTATCTAACAAAATGAAATTCAATGGTGAAAAAAATAAGGTTCTACATTTAGGCAAAAAGCCCCAAATGCACAGGTATAGTATAGGTAGTACCTTGCTCATTAGTAATAACTGTGAGAAGGATCCTAGTGCAGGGCTTTTCAACCTTTTCACCCATTGTACCACTTTTAGGTCGCCTAGCAAGGTGTCAAAAATTTGATGACCAAAAAAAAAAAGGAAAAAAGTGATGAAGTACAGGTAGTCATCGACTTACAACAGCTTGCTTAGTGACTGTTCGAAGTTACAATGGCACTGAAAAAAGTGCCCCCCAAGCCACAACTGAGCAAGATTTCAGATTGGCTTTGGAGATTGGACTTATTGTATTTACTCAATCAACAATTGATAAGAGATGTATTAAGAAACAAACCCTAAGAGCTGTTAAAGTATGTATGAGTATATAGGCAGTTCCAAGTAATTTTTTTTGCAAAGTCAGAATATTCATATCTAATAAATTCAAAATTTTCCATGTATCTAGACAACTCTTTGGGTACTACTCCAAGGACTCCTATTACTATTGGTACAACCCTTGATTTCTTCCTCCACAATCACTCAACTTCAATTTGCAGATCATGGTATTTCATTATTTTTTCTAGTTGTTTCAATTAGTGCATCACTTGGTATTGCAATATCAATGAACCAGAGTTTTTTCTTTTCCAAAATAGTTATGTCAGACATGTTGTGGGTCAGATGTCTGTCTATTTGGATTCAAAAGTCCCACATGATCTTGATCTGTTCATTTTCAAGAACTTTGTCAATTTGGTGTTCCCAGTAATTTTTGCTGCATTAGAACCCAAACTTCTGGCAAAATTTCCAATGTGTGATTTTGGCAACTCGATCATGTTGTTGATAATCCATCTGTGAGATTTTGCTGCAGCCACTGATACGGTGATCCATGTTTCATCTTTCTCACTGCATAACTGACAGTTGCTGTTGTTACTGACATGTTGAATTTTGGTTTCATGGAATTGGTCTGCAAGCCTTGTTCTTGGATAGCCAAAATGAACCCTTCAGTTTCTTTCTTCAGCACCCTTGATCTCAACCAGCTCCATGTCAGCTTTCTTTCCTTCAATGTCCTTCAGTTATTGACTGTCCACAGGCTTCTTTTTCCAGTTAAAAACTTGATGCTCAGTTGTTTCCTTTTGATATTCTGCTTTAAATCTCGTTGTTTCAAGAGATTTCCCTTGTTCACCTCCTTCAGCAGAGGCTCTTTTGCTTTTTTATGTGTAGTTATTTAAGCTGTGTTTTTCTTGTTCCAAAAATTGTTTCATCTGTAAGATTCCTCTACCACACTGAGATCTTGGCAAGTGTAATAAATCAATATCACCTTTTGGGTGCAGAGCACGGTACATTGTTATTAGTTTTCTTATCTTTTGATCCAGGTTATCAAGTTCTACTGAGTTCAATCATTTCAGCTGAGAATTATATTAGAGGCACTACCCAGGTGTTAAATTGCCTGTCCAGCCCCAAGTAACACTGGTTATCTTTAAAGTAAAACATTACAAGCTTATAATACAACAAACTTTTCTTTTTACATTGTTTTTATTTGATACTACTATTGCATTTTTTTATACAAATCTGAAGTTTGGTAAGAAAATTTTTCTGCCATGTTTCTGCCAATTAGCATGAGTAACCTAGTTCTGGAAAAACAAACTCCTCTGTACTGGGATATTAAATAAAAAAATAAATCTCAACCACTAGTGGTTTATCCAATTAGTGTTGCATTCAAATGTTTTCTAAACTAAGAACTTGTTTATTTATGCAAACTGGTTACAAAGATAGCACCCAAAATAGTAAGTTAGAAAGAACTGCATTCAAACTGGATGTAGATGCAGTCCAAAACAATAATTTAAATTACTGTTGGTAGAGTTCAAAATTATGGAGGACTGTTTTAACTCTAAGAGGCAGCTGTCCAACTTCCAGACAGCTTTCTCAATATTTAACTCTTTGAAAATACACATATAAATGCTTTGCAGTAGTATACATAGCTCTAGGAAAGTCAACAATTTATTTCATGAATGGGATTGAGAAAATTGTCTCAACATCTGAAAAGTCTCTGAATTTGCCTCAGCCTTATCATTCCTATATTAAAGAAGGAAGCAATTAAAAAATGTTTATTGTGTCTTTGCTATTTTCTTCTTCTTCCTTTGCTATTGTTGCATGAGTTGAGGCAACAAAGAACAGCATTATATTAAAATTTATAAGCTATCAAGGGGAATACTAAGCAGTCTTAAAGTTAAAATGCTTCATATTATATACATAAGGAAATTTATTACACAGATTTTACAGAGTTATTCACAAAAGGCAAGGATAATATATAAACACAACTTTCTTTGCCTTGGTATGTTATTCTGCTACAAAATGCAAACAGAGCATATATTAAAAACATTTTCCTAAAAAAGCAGATGCCTTCTGTTTATCTTATTTCCAGGTATAGCAAACTTTTTATTGCTGGCTGGAAAAGGTCATTTTAAGGAATGTCATTATATTAAATCAGGGATTTTCATAGCTGTCCTATCAATACTAAGTTGAATTCATTTCAGCTGTTGCTTTTTTACAACTCTTCTAGAGATTTGTTCTCCATAACTAATCAGGGTAGTCAGATTAATAGCAAGAAAATGGTGAACTACAGCTCCTCTAATACCTTGTTATTTGTCATGTTAGTTGTTGTGTATGTAAATAGTTAGCAATAAGCCATAGAAGATATTGCAAACACTGTGCAGCTTTGCAAGGTTTAAAGCGGGAAAATAAGGTGCAATCATTGGACGCCACAACCAAGGAGCGGGAAAACAGACAGTTTGTATTGGTTACAGTTCAAACGCTTTCTCTATAAAAGGGTTGCAACATTTGACATTTGACAGTTGACTTTGTGTATTCAATAAACTCGTTCAGTGTTAACCACTCTGAGTCCTCGTCAATTCGAACCAAACAACTGGCGACGAAGGTGGGATCGACAGAAGACCAGAGATTAGGAAGAATTGTCGTGAAGGCGGCAAAGTCTGAGCGAGTCACAGTCAACCGAGCGGCCGCGGCAGAATAGGAAAAAAATTCTCCGAATGGCGCAAATCGGGTCATTGAAGGAATTTGACCCTAACTTCCCCGAAGATTGGGAAGAATATATTGGTCAGGTCGAAGGATTCCTGTTAGTGAACGGAATCACCGACGACCGAAAAAAAGCGGCGGCACTTTTGACAATTTGCGGCACACCGGTCTACAGAGTCGCTGTCGGGCTGTGCCAGCCACAACCAGTCTCCAGCGTGCCCTATGCCGACCTCCTTGCAAAACTAAAGGTGCACTTTACTCCCCGAAGGTCCGAACTTTTTTGGCGGCGCATCTTCGAGAAGAGAAATCAGAGACCGGGGGAATCCATACAGAAATTCGTCGCTGCCGTTAGGGAAGCCGCAGTTCGTTGCAAATACGATAATTTAGAAATTAGGATTCGGGACAGAGTTGTGCTAGGCTTACGCGATGAACAATTACAAAACAGAATAATCGCCAAACCTACTGGCGATTTACAGGAAGTGCTCGACGAACTCCTAACGTATGAGTCTACCGGGTATCGCGACCCCCCCCGCAGTAGCATGGCGACAGCACCTGAAATTAACCAAGAGGGCTATGTGGACTGCGGGGAGGTGGATCAGCAGTGGGAGGAAGAGATCGCCGAAGTCTCCAGGCGATTTGGGAAGATGGCACCCAGACAACTTAGAAGCGAAGGGCCCGAACCCGGCCGCCGGCAACAACCCGCAACACCGCAGAGACCACCGACCGGGGCACAACGACCGTGGCGGGACACCGCAACCAGACCGCGCGACAACGACACCCAGAACCGATGCGGCAGCTGTGGCGGCAACCATCCCCGCGCTTCCTGCCGATTCCGCACCGCCAAGTGCAGGGCTTGTGGCAAGACCGGCCACATCCAGGCCATCTGCAGAAACCGCGTCCGGGACTCCCGTCTGAATGAAGTCGATGTGTGGCCAGAGGGTAAGGTAACCCCCAATGCTAGTGGCAAGGAGACCCCTAGATCCCGGGCGAAATTTTCAAACCCAGGGGAGGTGGCCCGAGTCAATCGGAAAAGGCAGGGAAGGGGGCACAATTTTCCGGACGGAAAATTAAAAATCACAGTCCTTCTGCAAGGGGTTCCTTGCAGAATGGAAATCGACTCTGGGGCTTCAGTGTCGATAATTTCCACTGAAACCCTGAAAAAAATTGAACAACTAAGTGGAAAAAGAATTCCACTTAGCCCAACAAATATTCAATTAACGGACTTCCAAAAAAGTCCAATAATCGTAAAGGGAAAGACCAGCCTTAGAGTTAATTTTAAGGGATTTAAGGGGGTCTTAGATGTGGTAGTTACGGAGGGGAATAGGACTAGCTTAATAGGGCTTAATTGGTTTCCTGCCCTGGGAATTTGGATAGGGGGAATAAATTCTGTGATTAAAAATAAGACCCTCGAATCCGTCTGCAAAGAATTTGCAGACGTATTCGATGGATCTCTAGGCAAGTACAAAGGGCCCCCCATTAATTTTAACCTAGACCCCTCAGTAAATCCAATCAGGCTAAAGGCCCGGAGGGTACCTTTTGCCTTAAAAGAAAAAATCGAGGCCGAGCTCGACCGGCTTGTAGGCCTCGGAGTTTTAGAACCCGTTGAGGGCGGTTTATGGGAGACGCCGATCGTCACACCCCTCAAACCCAATGGGGATGTGAGGATCTGCGCCGACTATAAAGCGACCCTCAACATTGGAATGAAAAAGCATGCTTACCCGGTCCCGACGGTGAAGCAGGTCCTCGCCACGATCCAGGACGCCGCCATCTTCGCCAAGCTCGACTTGGCGCATGCGTACTTACAGTTGACTGTTTCCAAAGAGGCTGCAGAGGCGCAAACAATTGTTACCCACAAGGGGGCGTTCCGAGTCCACAGACTGCAATTTGGGATTGCAGCTGCTCCAGGCATCTTCCAAGAAGTGATGGAGAGGACCTTAAAGGGCATACCTGGAGTATGCCCTTACTTTGATGATGTCCTAATAGCTGGAAAAGATGAAGGAATGTTAGTAGAGCGGCTGGAACAGGTACTGGGTAGATTTAGAAAGGCTGGATTAAAATTAAAAAAGGAAAAATGTAGCATAGGGGTTAAATCCACTGATTTTTTGGGGTTCAGGATTGACAAAAGCGGGGTCCACCCTACCCCTGAAAAAATTAAAGCAATAAAAGGGGCTCCTGAACCAAGGAACAAGGCTGAGCTACAGGCCTTCCTAGGCTTGGTAAATTTTTATCACACTTTTGTGCCACATAAGGCTGCCATTGCAGAACCACTGCACAGGCTTTTAGATAAGAAGACCCCTTGGCATTGGCAAGACAAGCACAAAGTGAGTTTCCAGACCTTAAAAGATATCCTTTCCAGTAGCTCAACTGTAACCCACTTTATAGAAAATAGACCAATCTACCTGGCGTGCGATGCTTCGCCTTATGGCGTCGGGGCAGTAATCAGCCATTTAGACACCCAGGGAATGCAAAGACCCATTGCTTACTACTCCCGCACACTAACCAAGGCAGAGCGGAACTATGCTCAAATTGACCGGGAAGCTTTAGCCATAGTGGCAGGAGTTAAAAAGTTCCACGACTACCTGTATGGCAGGAACTTTACAATCCTGACAGACCACAAACCCCTGCTGGGACTGTTTACCACAGATAAACAGACTCCCCAAATTATGTCTCCCAGGATGCTGAGATGGTCCATTTTCCTCTCAGCATATTCATTTTCCCTCCAATACCGACCAGGTAAAGACATGGGTCATGCAGACGCTCTTAGCAGATTGCCCCTTAGCACAACAGAGGAGGACCCTGCCCCAGTGGGACAAGTAATGTCCCTACAAGATATTCCTGATCTGCCCCTAACTGCTAAAGACATAGCGGAGGCAACCAATAAGGACCCCATCTTAAGGAGAGTAATGGCCTGGGTCATGAGCGGTTGGCCCAACGCCAACCCAGACGTAAAATACAGTCCATTTTTCCGAAGGAAGGATGAACTATCAGTTCATATGGGTTGCTTACTTTGGGGAACTCGTGTAGTAATCCCAGGAATCCACAAATCAGCTATTCTATTTGAATTGCATGAAGGACACCCTGGAATAGTAAGGATGAAGGCCTTAGCTAGGAGTCACTTGTGGTGGCCAGGATTGGACCAAGACATTGAGGAATGCGTTGCCAATTGCCATCTGTGCCAACGTTCCAGGCCTGAACAACAACACATCCGCACACATAAATGGGAGTTAGCTAGGAATCCTTGGTCCAGGATTCATATTGACTTCGCTGGACCTTTCCAGGGGTTAACGTTCCTTGTAGTGGTCGACAGCTACTCTAGATGGCTAGAAGTAGTACCGGTCAGTTCAGTAACGGCAGGCAGAACAATACAGGCATTAAGGGGCCTCTTTGCCACTCATGGGTTGCCGGATTTAATAGTGTCTGATAACGGGCCACAATTCACATCTATTGAATTTCAGGATTTCCTCAAGGCCAACTCGATTAAGCATAAGACTTCTGCACCCTTCCACCCCTCCACCAACGGATTGGCTGAAAGGAACGTGAGGACCACGAAGGACGCGCTTAAAAGAATTATTCGAGGTGACTGGCATCAGAGACTAGCTGAGTTCTTGTTGGCCCAACACACAACCCCTTGTTCGGCTACAGGGAAAAGTCCAGCTGAAATGAGGTGGGGAAGAAAAATCTTGACCAAGTTGGACAGACTACACCCCGACCGACTCCAACCAAACATTGAATTTGACATTCCTAACAGAACATTTGAAGTGGGGGACTTGATTTGGGCCAGGAACTACGCCCAAGGGGATAAGTGGATTCCTGGGGTGGTAACTGAAATCTTAGGTCCCTTATCATACATCATTGAGGGGGAAGGGAATAGGGTCTGTAAAAGACACATAGACCAGCTGAGGAAAAGATCTAGTGGGTGTGTGCCAGCTGAGGGGGACCAAAGCTCAGTTAGGGCAAACAGTACAGATAACATTAGGCCAGAAAGTGGTGTAGTGGTTGGGCAAGATGACATATTTCCAGATGCCCATCAACAACAATTCAGTCCAATTGATTGGGAAATACCCCTGCGAAGTAGGCCAGTGACAACTGAATCCCAAACACAACCTAATACACAAGGCAGTACATCTGAAGCCAGTAACCCTGAGCCCAGGTCCAGTAGTAACCAGCATAGTAACCAGCAGCCAAGCAGTCAACCAGGAAAAGGGGCCCCTAGCAGCCAAAGTAACAGATACCCTTCTAGAATACATAGGCCACCAAAATACCTAAAGGACTTTGTAAAGAAATGACACCAACTGGGGGGTAAGGGGTGTTGTGTATGTAAATAGTTAGCAATAAGCCATAGAAGATATTGCAAACACTGTGCAGCTTTGCAAGGTTTAAAGCGGGAAAATAAGGTGCAATCATTGGACGCCACAACCAAGGAGCGGGAAAACAGACAGTTTGTATTGGTTACAGTTCAAACGCTTTCTCTATAAAAGGGTTGCAACATTTGACATTTGACAGTTGACTTTGTGTATTCAATAAACTCGTTCAGTGTTAACCACTCTGAGTCCTCGTCAATTCGAACCAAACATTAGTCACGTTGATGCAGAATCAAATTCAGAACACAGAACCTTTCCCATCTTTGCCATAAGATATTTGATGATCAAACATGCAGAGGTATTACTCAATTCAAAAATGAAGTTTGTACTTAATTATACTGAAATAGAAGGTTCTAATATCATTGATTTGTTCACATTAACTCTATTTATACTTCCCTAAAATATTTTATTATTCAATTTAGAAACAGATGCCTACTGTATTTTATAGGATTGCATGCATGTGCACACACTTATTGGTTTATATTTTCCATTAGCAAACTGAATTCATATCTTCTCTGCTAATGATAATCGATCTATTAGTCTTCATCTCTACAATTGACTCTACAAAATGAGTCTTCTTCTTTTTCTTCTTCTTCTTCTTCTTCTTCTTCTTCTTCTTCTTCTTCTTCTTCTTCTTCTTCTTCTTCTTCTTCTTCTTCCTTCATTTCTAGGTCAAACTTTAAATTGCCAGAATGAAGCCATCTTCTTAGCTTTTTGCTTAAAAAGCCACATTCTAATCCAGGCTTTATGAAAAGTATTCTGTACAGCCATTGAATATCAATTCAACCATCAAATACTTGATGTTTTTAGGGTGGCAATAAAATGCATAATCCTGACTTCCTGTTCCTGTTTCCCAGTGAGCAGTCTGAAGATTTGGAATGCCGAACTCTTCAGCTGGAATTTCTTTTTGTTGGGGACCCTAAGGGGCCAGAACCCATCCTGAAGGGGTGGAATGAAGGAAGGAAATCCCAGGGACTTAGGAGAGACAGCGGTCTCTCCAAATGGTCCAGGAGAAGCCTCCCAGAAACCAACAGAAGAAAGGGCTGACTAACTGCATGTTCAGCCATAGTTGGAAACAACAGAAGTCACAAGCTTTTAAAACAGCATGCTTGAATCTGGGTAAGAATATTGATTTTCTCTTTCCTACTTATTTTCCTGAAGAAGAAAGTCCCCAAAATAAGAGATCTCCGAAGAAGGAAAGGGGGAGGGGGATTCTGCTCCCTCCCTTTTGGTTATCGGAAGCGGCAAAACCTACCCTTTAGAGACAGAAAAAAGACTGGAAAGACCTGAAAAATGAGCAAATGCTGACACCTGCTAGTGGGTGAGGATTTTTTTTTCTTTGACCCTCAAAGTTTTTAGAAAGTGCAGCTGTGTAAACAAAGTGAGTGTAACAAAGCTGAAGCAATGAATACTTCACAAAAGGAAACATGTGATAAGCGGCAAAAATTTCAAAGGACAATGACTTTAAACTACAAGGATATGCAGAATAACCTTGAGAGCATGAATCAACTTATTTTCAACTTAATTTCACTCCAAGAAATTTCCCAGGAAAATACAGTAGAGATGACTGAACAAAATTCTGAGGATAGAGACTTGATGATGGAACCATATAAAATACAAAATCATGATTTAATCCAAATGGGAAATATTTCAACATGTCCAAGCAACTTTGAAGACAAGGAAAGAATGAGAAAAAGTTCTTTACAAGGAAACAAATGAAGCAGCAAAACACACTGATTAAGAAAGGCAACGACCAGAGAAAAAAGACTAAAATGGAAATCCAGAAAATAGATGACGGAACTTATCAGAGAGAATACTTAAAAAAGAAACATTTGTTTGAATATGGCTAAAGGAATGGAAAAACTTTGAAATATATTACTCTTAGAGGGATGATTTTTTCTTTTTTTTAACTAATATAATTTTTTTTCTTTCTGTTAAAAAAAGTTGAAATGATTTTAAAAAAAGCAAATGTTTTAGTTATTTAAATGTGACGATAAGAAAAGCATAAAAATGTGTTTTGAATGAGAGTTAAAGGATTAGATGATTAGAACTATTGAATGGAATGCTTAAAGTTTAAATAGATTAAATACATTCTTAGCTATGGTCAAAAAGAATAAGAAATTGAGGAAATAAATATATATTAAATTAGGAGGGATACATATTTTAAGTTGTATGTTATTTTTTGTAGCTCAGTGCTCGTTTCTTTTTCTTGTTTCCCCTTTTTTTTTTCTTTTTTTCTTTTTTTTTTTGTTTCTCTCCTCTTTTCTTTTCTCTTTCTACTTTTTTACTTATTGATTAAGAAATATAAAAGCATGAGAGGGCTTATATGGAAAAAACAGAATTAAATCCACCAATGTAAATATAGTTAACTGTTGAAAAAATTGTCACTGGTAAGAATATTTAGAATTTGGGGGGAGAAATAAGCTGAAATAAACACGGTAACAGGATTTATGATAAGGCAACTAAAATGACAAATAGGATTATTGAAACTATATACTTAATTGTTGTTAATCAAAATAATGTGAATTGTCTTAATCTAATGTTTTGCAAAGAAAGATACTTTGGGGAAAGGGGAAATCAAATGAAATTAACATATGGAATATAGATCATAGAAATTAATTGTTAAGGATTGTCCTATAAATGTTACCCAGACAACATACTGTTTACAAATTACTGAATGATTTATGTTATGTTAAAAATTCTAATAAAATATATATACAAAAAAATAAATAAAATAAAATTTTAATTTCCTCCCTTTCCTTTCATTAACTCTGGGTAACAAAAGCTGTGTCTGAGTATTGCCTCATATGACACCACCTTGGCACCCACTGTACTGAATAAATTGATGGCAGGTAATGTAATTCTTTAGTTTCAAAAAGAATTGGGAACTGAATACAATTTCTTTTTCATATTTAATACTTGCCTTTTTATAGTTTAGCAGAGGAAGCTTTACAGCAATTTAGTTGATTGGAAGAATCATTAGCTCTACTATAAACAGATTGCAGTAGAATGTTCTAACACACAATCTTCTGCTTTCAGTTAGCATCTGAATGTATAGTGTGTGCCTTAGGGTCATAGCAAACTTTAGTTTTTCCCTCTCGGTCAATATTTGCTCTCAAGTCAATAAATCTTCATATAGACCACAAAACAGAAACCAGTAATTGTTTAATACCATCTTGGCATCAATTATAAAGGATAACGGAAAATTTTAATCTTCCAATTTCCTTTACATCTGGAAAAACTTTTAAGTATTCAGTAGTAATCTGTTTGCCTTCAGACCCCATCTTGATTATGGATCTTATTCCTGTTCCATCTATAATAGCTATACAACATGGAAAGAGACTTTACCAAGGAATCAAACTGAAGTTGGTTATCAGTAAGGATACATACAAAAAACAGCAAAAACTAAAAAGCATCTCCTTTTATGTAAAGTAGTCCATTGGCTCTTGTAATGTATAAGGCTGTTACTCCTTTACAAAGAAATCTTAACGACAATCCAAGAGGAAAGGGAATTGGGAGGGAGGGAGCTACTTGCCAGTGCTCAGAAAGCAATTCCTGCGCAAGCATTTTAGGGTGAGGGTAAGAGAGAGAGAAGCATCTGTTCAATACTTATGGGGAAAATTTCACATGATGAATTAAAGATGTTCTTGGACCTGGTAGAAAAATCACCTGCATCTTGACTGGAAAGCATGCAGCCTAAAAACCTATAGTTACAAAATTTATGGCAAATCATCTGATACATTATAGTAAAGTATCTGTCTTAATTTTATAGGATTTAAAGCTGACATCAAAATGGACGGAGAAGAGACTTAGAAAACTATTGTAGCTTGGTGCTCTATGCTTGATTAAATTGCCATCTTTCATACATCACCCTTTGTTCAATAGTATACCTGCCTATAATATAAACATGAAAGTCAAGGGGCACGCAGTTTTGATGGGAGAAAATGGAGAAAATAGGAAAGAGATATCTTTCTTAACGTGATCTTGGTGCACGAAGTTAGAAGCACTAAAACTTATGGACTTCTGGGGAAGAAACAAAAGTCTACAGATGATTCCATGAAAAACAGAGCCAATGACCTTGTTGGAATGAAGTGCCTATGTTTGTTTGATAATTCCTCTCCAGATAAGGAGAGGACTTGAGATTACCCCTAAGTACTCCAGACAGCTTATCCTGGCAAAGTTTAGAGCTCTGGGAGATGAGGAAATAGCCATCTTGCTCAAACTGCAATGGCACCTTTAAAAATTAATAATTTTTATTAATTCCTTTTCTAATCACTTTTGGAAATTGCTTATTAACTGCTTTTCAACTATTAGGAACCTATGGATTGACAGGTTTTACAGCACTAGGTGAGTTTCCTTCAATCCTTAGTGAAAGAAGTTTTATCTACAAGGTTTTTTAAAAAATTTTTTGAGTAAACAGTAAAAAGTTGATTAAAATTTTAATTTTAGAAAGTTTCAAATGGGCTAAATATCAAAATATGAAATAAGATTTTGGAATTAGTTATAAAAAAATTTTCCCATGAGAAAATGTTCCATTTGAATTCTTAAAAATAAAAATATAAGACCTTAAAATGTGGACACTAAAGGGAACTAAAGACTATAATTAAAGAAGAACACTCAAACTCAACTTGCAATTACAGAATGAAGCAAAATATTTTAATATTGGAAATATTGACAAATATTTTTTAACAACAGTCCCGAAGTTAATATTACATCTACAGAAAGACTATGTTTAAAAGATGTTTGGGAACAGAAATATACATAAGTGATGGGATCTGGAAAGAATAGAACACTTGTGTTTTAAAATAAGGTGATATGTATATTGTTTTTAAAATAAAATAATTTTTATACTTATGAAAATCACTTTTTTATATATTTATTTTCTTTTCTTTATCATATTCTTACATTCTTATTTTTCTTTTCTGCAAGTTCTATATTTTTTCTTTCATTATATTTTAGTTTTTACTGTTGGAATTGTAATTCTTAATAAAATTATAGAAAAAAGGAGGCAAGTGTCTGTGTTACAGGAACATGTGTTGACACAACAGAAACTCTGCTATTCATATGCTTATGTGAACCACTGTGCCACAAGAATGGAAGGGAGGAGCTTGCATTGTTATGTCACAACACATTTCTTCATTTTTCATCACTGTGGTTGGGATCAGATGCCTATGCTTACAATGTAAAAGTCTTTCCTTCTTCAGTTCATCTTAATCAAAATACACCAGATGGATACATTTAGAAAATCTTAGACTAAGCAGATAAATTACCATTTTTAATACCAAATTTCATAGGATGTAATCCTTGTCCAAGTGAGGCAAGCAACTATTTTTATGGCTCCTGTTTATAATTCTGCCCACTACTGCATCATGAAGGTTGCAAGCCTTAGGGCTTAGGGGAAAGAAATCATTTTTTATAAAACTCAATAAATTAGGACAATGGCATACAGACAGATGGTCTGAATCAGAACTATTATTTGTTTTACAAGATAAAGCATTCATATCTGAACTAATTTTGTGGATGTCAGTTACTTTCTGCTTAAGCGGAAAGCCAATAGCACAATGCCTTTGCATCTTACAAGGACCAAGTCAAATTAACTGCATATTGAGATGGTATAGGTCAGTGGTGGTGAACCTATGGCACGCGTGCCAGAGGTGGCACTCAGAGCCCTCTTTGTGGGCACACATGCCATGTCCTGGAGATGGCAACTGTCCCTCTTCAACCAGCCACCCGAGGTCCCACATGGCCAGATGCATCCTGGCACGGCTGGTTTCCCTCCCCCCGTCCTGTCCCTCCTGGCCTTGCATGCTCTCCTTTTCCTGGGCACAACCCACTGCATTGCCTCCTTAGCTGTCAGCCAGCTGTTCAGCTCAGAGGCAGCTTCTCTGAACTGCTGGCGGCGGGCTGCAGAGTGCACCGGTCAAGGAGCCAGCAGGCTCTGGCTGCTGACGGACACCGTCAGCCCCCATGCATTCACTGTGTGCGGGGGCCAATGGTGTCAGGCAGCAGCTGCCCTGGTCCCTGCCTCGCCTTGCCCTGTGGCAATGGCATCCCCATCCTGCTTCGCCTCACCCTGCAGGACGAGCCTCCTGCCCACCACCCCACCTGCCAGAGACCCCATGGATCTCCCCCAACCCTGTCTGGCCCCCATGGCCTCCCTCCCCACAAGCAACATCAAGGTAACCACGTCCACTTTGGCCACACCCACCCAGTGGGCCACATCCCACCTGGCACCCGGTGATAAATAAGTGAGTTTTTGGTTGCAGTTTGGGCACTCGGTCTCTAAAAGGTTCGCCATCACTGGTATAGGTTCTCCTGCTTGAGCAGGGGGCTGGACTAGAAGATCTCCAAGGTCCCTTCCAGCTCTATTTTATTCTAAAGAATAGTCAGTGTTTTTGAAAATTCATTAAAATATTTCATCTTCTGAGAAATCTTAGTGGCTGCAGAAGAAATGAGATTCAGTTTGTTTGCTGCTATTAATGTAAAATGGGTTTTGCTTAAAGCAAAAAAAAAATCTATAGCCATTTATATACTGTAGACCCATAATGGTGTGATGATTAAAATGCAATATTGCAGGCTAATTCTGCCTACTGCCAGGATTTGTATCCTGATCGGCTCAAGGTTTACTCAGTTTTCGAGCTTGGTAAAATGAGGATCCAGATTGTTGGGGGCAATATGCTGACTCTGTAAACAGCCTAGAGGGCTGTAAATCACTATGAAGCTGTATATAAGTGCTATAGAAAAATAAGCGAACTATCTACATTTGAGAGAAAATATTTGGCTTCTCTTAAGGTGTTATTTTTAAAAAATTATATATTGCTTGATTTATGCTATTATATGCTCCAACTTTTTTCACTGATTATCATTTCCATGATTATATAATACTCTAATGCACATGTTTGTACATATCCAAGTGTGCCTTAATAATCTGCATGTCTAAACAAACAGCATTATGAAAACATGCTAGAACATGTTTGTACATATCCAAGTGTGCCTTAATAATCTGCATGTCTAAAAAACCAGCATTATGAAAACACGCTAGAACAACTACACAATTTGTACATGGTAACTTCTTTTCCTAAATCTTTGATAAAATTAGGTAAACATGTACTTCTTTATCAGCCATTTGTCAAAGCTCCATACAAAGAACAAGTTTTGACGGAAAGCAGTGATGTTATGGTGTGAAAAATGAGGTCTGCAGAATTTTTTAAGACTAAGATTTGACTGGGAAACAGAGTAGCTCTGTTTGTACCCAAGTAAATATATAACATGGAGATTTTAAGAGATTCTGTGTGATGTCAACTTCTATTTGTAAACAACTTTGTTTCTACTGTTGCTTTATTTATTTAGCAAATTTATATACCTGCCCATCTCACAAATGTTGATGTATAATAAACTTCTGTCTTCCTCTTATTTAAGATACATTTTGATTCTTGCATTTTCTGTATACTAATAGAAAATTACATACATAAATAAATACTTAGTGATAGATAATTATGGTAAGAATCATTCTGATTTTTTTTATTTTTAAATCACAGCTCAGATTAATTGAACTTCCCTCTATTTTCATCCAGAATTGCTTTGTAATAACCATGATGGAATAGAAAATAGTATGATGAAGATATAAAAAAGCATAATATTCCTACGTATATAAAAAGTCCCATTAATAAATAAATAAATAAATAAATAAATAAAAAGTAAACTACATTTCTGATTGCAGCTTATATGACAATAATTGATTAGAGACACAAACTACCCATATTATATCTGCTTAGAATGTTTTGGACTTCTGTTTAATTTTTACCATTCCCAAGAGAGTTTTCTTTGTTTTTATGCCTGAAATGCTGGATCAATTACCGTAACTGGAAATGCAAAAGAAAAATAATATACTGTATCATAAAATTTATCCCAGGAAATTTGCATTACATTTTTTTTTTACCAAATCATGTTATTAGTTCTTCAGAACATTTATCTGGGTATAGGTTTCTGTGAACTCAGTATGATTTAGTTCCATTGTTCTTATTAGATGTACACAGAATTCTATCATTATGTTTCTGGTTCTGTTCTCTATTCACTACCACCTCCTCCAAACCAATCAGGATTCTGGTGTGTCTGAAGCATTGGGCCAGTTTTGTATTTTATGTAAAATGTATTTGTGGTTTTATAAGATTTTGGGAAGGAAAGTTCAAATAAGATAATATTTTTCCTAGTTTAAAATTTAAAAAGAAGTGTTATACAGAATAGGGATCCTGTAACTATTTATTCTACTCTAGTTTCTACTACGTTTTGGCAGGTAATAAAGACAAAAACCTGGAAAGTAAAGCACTTAGCTGTAGACTAAAATCAAAATGAGAGGTATTCTTTTGCTGCAGGACTATTATCATTTTTGAAGATCACAGTTATCTTCTTTTATGCCTCCTAAAACTGGTCTTGCAAGCTGGAAGCTTAACCACTAGAAATGTTGTTCACATTCCTTTACACTTTACACATCTCAGGACATCAGCAACAAAATGGTTGCTAGTCAAGAGTGAAAATGACATTGTTCTGTGCTGCCTATCAAGTGGTTGATATTTGTGTAATAAGTCTTAATAAATCTTTTATTTATTGACCCATCCTTCTCTAAGTGTGCAAACAGGAACATTTCATCACAGTAAAACCAGTTATCTAGCTGTCAAGCATATAGTATTCTGACCTCAAGAAAGACAAAATTTACTATTTATCAGTCCAATGTGGTTCTTACCAACTATATTGCTGAATGTTCAATAAAATATCTGCCATTGATTGAAATATATATTCACATATATTCACATGCAGAAATTATCACAAAACTCCTTTGAAAAAAAAATCCCCAAAAGCTGATTATAGTATCCAGTTTAATGAAGAATGTACATTTAGCAATGGTGTTAGATTCAATTACATGTTGGATAGATTTACATTCCTTACTCTTGGCCTAATAATTGGGACACAGTAACCACAAATCTTTTTCTCTGTTCTGACTTTTCTCTGCACCCAACGTATTACGAGGGAACCAGTGATCTTAGGATGTCACCTCCCAATAATAATCTACACATGTTTTGGAGGTACCTAACTGTCATATTTCCCCCCAGTATCTGATCAGTTGGGAAATGTTGATGCAAAATGTAATAGTGGGGAAAGATGGATTACATTGCCCTACTGCCCTTCTCCATGTGACCATAAGATTGGCTAGAGAGAAACATCTGAATATTTTTCTAAGAGGCAATCTTAGGGAAAGCAGTAGATTTGATTCAAAACCGTTGTGCCTATAAGGCCACAGTCTACTGTGGGTTTAAAGCTGGGTTTTGGAGGGATTATTTGAGATGTTTAAGGAAACATCTGCCTTTTTCCCTAAATGCAAAACTTTTAAAACAATTTCCAATCCCCAATGGCTTTATGACTCTCAGACACATTCCTCAGACAGGGAGGAGCAGTAGATCATGATGAAATATCTGGCTCAGATAGCACTGATATCTGTACTGAACTAAAATCTTAGTTATTTCAGAGTGCAAAATAGAGATGTAACTAATAGACCAAATTAATCATTTTCCCCTCCATTCCTGTTATGCTGACTTAAATGCTGAAGTGATAAAATTAAGGGAAACCCAAACACCCCCCCCCTCCCAAAAGAGGGAAAAAATCCTGCAAGGCCATTTTTGAAAAACAAGAGAAACTTTAGGTTTTAATTAAAAAAAAGTAACAAATAGGTTTCTTCATCTGGTTTCCTTATAGCAACAAAAATCATTAGCTTTGTACTCAGGGGAAGTATAAAGTAGGGTCAAAGGGGAAACACATCATTCTTTCATAGGATTGAAGAGGATCAGAATCCCAGGAGAGAGAAAGCAATGTCTATCCAGCATTACAGTCTTGTCAGGATCTGGTATCCCAGATCCACCCTCACCCTCTCAAAGTCCCACTCCTAGTACTTCAGCAGGAAAAAAGACATCTGTGAATTTTCTGGCATCATCTCAATGGTTTACAGCTGCAATAACCACAAACATGAAAACCGGGGAAGGGGTAAGGAGAAGGATATTCCTCTAGGCAAAAGATTCCTGAGGTTTGCTTTTTTCATGCATAAGCAGAACCTTAAAGCCTTCTTTATACTCTACAAAATTACTGTATCCTATCAAAAAGAAGGTGTTGGAAAAATAATTTAAAAAACTGCAATATAGTCAATACTGTCACGCTGGCAGACTTCTAAATCTTAAAGTCACTGTTAGCAACACCAGGAATGCATCAATGTGGGCTTTTGAAACAAATGTTGTCATAGCCCTCACTCCTGGGTTTACAACCCATATAAATAGAATAAAATTCTATGAATTACATGCAAAAACACATAAAACGCTACTGTTCCATGCTGATTATATTATTTCTTAAATTGTTAAGAGGGAAAAATAAGTGGATACCTAAGCACTGAGAGAATATATCACTTCCCCAAGCAGTATCACATATTCCTAATGGGCTCTGTGTGTTTGTGTCTGTATGTGTGGGTGAGTGGATGGGGGTGGTGGGTGTCTGTTAGTTTTTCTTGTAGTTAGCAGCATATCCTTGAATTTTGTTAAAAAAAATGCCCTTCCCTTTAAATATATAAATCTAGCATTGTATAAATTTTCTTAAATATACATCTGTATCAAAATATGAAAACTATGATCATCACAAGTCACAACTCTAAGTGGATCTAGTTAGAGATCAGCCCTACATATGATAATATCCTTCCATGAGATTTCGAAACTGAGAAAGGCACACGTAAGCAACATTTATACTGCTCTGGTATTCATATACATTGCCCAGTAGCAGAAGATTATACAATGGGGAATTTTATTTACCCCATATGTTGCTTTGATTGTTTAAAAACAATGAAAGTATGAAATATACATATCATCGTTGTCAGCATCATCTATGAAAATGAGTATGTTGTTTAGCGGGTAAAAGAGAGTATCTTATTGGGCTATTCTGATCTATGCTTGCATGTAACAACTAAGTCTATAGCTACTGGCATATTCAAGCAGAGCTGGAGCTGACCACAGGAGTCAACTGGCCAATCATGCTGTAAATATAACATCATATCTTGGTATCAGATAAGAGCTCTATTTATAACATCAGAGCTAGCTTACTTCATTTTGGTATTTATTTCAGAGTTATAATATAACTTTTTGGAATTTCCAGCGTGTTTCTACAAATCCTTGTACCCATTTTAAAACATCTTCCAATCTTCAGGATTTTTTTCTGTGTACCAAGGAATTACTGGAGAACCAGGATATTAAAAAATTGAAGTCTTTGTTTGACCAAAGCATCTCAAGGTTGATTTGCATAATGTATTACGAGCATCTGTTCTGCTCACTTTTTATGTGGCACATGAAATTCTCAGCTAGTAGATACATTTATTTGCAAAAGAAGCAGCATTTGTTTAAATACTGCTCTCAGGAGACAAATATGATGAAGTAAGTGATCAGATCATGTCTATATATTTAGTAACAAACTAGTCATAAAGAAATATTTAATCACATTGGTAGTCAAAGTAAAATACCAACTCGTAAGTATTTTTTTGCAATTGCAAAAAAGAAGACATAAACTATTTTTTTTAAAAAACATACATTTTCTAGGTCACCATAATATTATATTGTATCATGGAAAGATTAATCTAGATATGGCTATCTTTCCATATCAGGTTACATGTTGTCTTTGCCAAGATGCAAGTCATTTTTCTTTCTGGTGTCAAGAGGATTATTACATTAAATTAATCATATAAAATGTTAAACAGAGGAAGTCAAGGTATTCCCAGACACAGAATATAAGTGTGAATGCCAAATATGATAAAATAAAGCCTGCTTTGTCAGTACCTGGTTTGCATTTTCAGTTTTCAGCACTTATTGTGAATTAACTTAGCTTATTGTGAAAAATGGTGGAAGTAAAATTAAATTATGGCTAAAATGCAAATAGATTTTCCTTGAACACTCTACTTACTCACTGATTTCAATCACAATGGAAATTAAAATTAAATCCTTTATGGCTTAAAGATTGCCTACTTGAGAGTTGTCCCCTGACTTGTCTACTTCACACCAGTTCATATGTAATGGGGGTTGAAGATATTCTCTCCAAATGAGACCAAAGAAACAAAGAAGAATGCCTAAAACTTAATGGTTGTCACATATTTTGGAATACCTTACCTTCAGCAAGGAAGGGAGGAAGGGAGGAGAGAGGAGAGGAGAGAAAAAAAGCTCCAGTAGGTAGTTCAGTTCATTTTAAAAACATTTCAAAATGGATACCTTCTGTATGTCAGGCAAATGCAATAACCACTATGTTACTAGAATACTACATTATTTCATCAGCGGCTGCAGGAAAGAGTGAAGCCAGAAATTTGGGAGCTGCATTTATGTAATCAAATGGTACACCCCCATTCACAAAAATGCAAATGCATATAAAAGAACTAAGGAGTTGGAGCCCCTCCAATATGATCATGATAAAACATTTTTGAGTTCACAAAACATGAAGCTAATGGCTATGTTTGCCAGCCACGTGTACGGATGAAGTCTTATATAATTCTTTCCCTGGGGAAATCCACTATAAGTTATTAAATATTTCCTATAAATTTTTAGATGTGTAACATTGTGCATATTTTACATATTTCACATTGCAATTATATTTTACCAGGTTTCATCACTCCAAAATAGAAGAAATATTACAACTGTAACGAATAGATGAGAACTGGGAAACAAAGCCCTTGATTTAACACTGTTTACTAATGCCCATCTAGATTTCAAAGTAGAACACTGCAAGAACCACCCCAGTAACAGCAGTGCAATCATGACAAAGATATTGTTGTGTAACTTATTAAAATGGGGATACTTCTATGCACTATTATGCAATCCAAAAATTATAACTGTCTTTCTTTTGTATCAGCCAAAATCAAATGAAAAGAACATTTTTATGTTTCTTGTGGCATTCCTCTGATTCCAATTAAGGATCAGAAAAAGTTGTCTTCCTTCTGTTCAGGCATTATTATCTTGGCTTTGTCTTATATTTTTATATTGTAATTTTCCCTAACTTGTTTTCAGAGATTTTGGAATGAAAAAAATTCAGGTCTCCTTGACAGCCCAACGAATTATATTATACTACCATATTATCATTCTAAAACAGTAATTTCCAGCAAGATGCCTTTTTTTTTGTTTTCATTGCAGTTCGTAATGGACTTCTCAAAGTCTGCATAGGAGAATGGTAGTTTTCATAGAATTATAGAGCTAGTTGATCTGCATTTCTCCTATATCAGCAAAGCTAGTAGCAACCTCTCCACTACTTCAGGAATCAATTAGCAAGGTCAAAAAATGTGCAGCTTAGCAAACTTGTTAATATGAGTGCTAAAATATACACATCCAGTTTCTAAGATTAATGATAAGACCTAGCAGGCTTTCACTATCAAGTGTAGACTCTTGGAGAGTCGTATTAAGCAGATTTAGGACTAGATTACGGAATCATGGAAACTATGGACTTTAACACCTTATTTATCAATAAATCCATGTAGGGTGAGGATTTTTTTGAGTTCTTGCTGCCTGCCTGTTGAAGGAGTGGAGAGGTGGCTACTTGCTCTGTTGATTCAGGAGGAATGTGCACACGTTCCAGTTCTGAACTATTTGGCAAACTCACCATGCTCTTTCCTAGACTCTGGGAACAGTTTTACAACAGCTTGATTTATTTCCATTTCGCTCATCAAAAGGAAACACTTACCGATAAAACACAGTGTAGTCTACAGTTGAGTGGCAAATCTGAAAATCCCATGCTTTAAGCTTTTGGCATTCCCGATGAGCACGGAGTTTTACTCTCACAGTTCCTTGACACAATTCAGGAAATTGTTTCCTTGGAGGACGAGTACAGAATTCATTTGATTCCACACGCCAAGACTCAGCAAAGTCATCCACATCAAACTTAAAATGACCATCACCACCAATCAGATCATCTCTCTTGTGTCCATTATAGTTGCCGCACAGACCACAAAGCCGGCCTTTAAGATGAGGGGCAGCCATGACTTCAACAAAACTGTCTCCATCCCAAGAAATTTCTAATCCTAACGAAAAAGGCAAAGAAAAAAGGAGTTTAACAGCATATCTGATTACATGACCACATTTCCTATTATTTGAGTCTGATAACAACTCTATTTGATTTCTCCATTTGGTTGGGAGAAGTTTTTCAGATCTCTAAGAAAAGATACTTCTCCATTCTAATTCTTAGACTCCTTGACTAGAAATGCCTACTATTGTGCTTAATTTCTGAGCTATGGCCCATGATACACAATAGCTGAGATAAGATGAGAAAGCTGTTTCTAGCAGGGAGTTATCTAGCACTGTCCTTCTCCCTTTGGTATTCAGTTGCTTGATCTAAGGAGTTACAAGCAGGATTTTGCCTATAAATGAATCTTCTACCTGTTGTAAAATAATAATTATAACAACAACAACAATAATAATAATCTGTCCCGATACATTGTGCGACGCCACTTGACATGTCTACCTTAGAATTTCTGAAATTAAAACATTAAAATGGGAGGTTTACTTAAAAGCATGTTCAACATAAATGCATTTAGAAGTTATACATTTTAGTTTAGGAATGTGGTACTGGCTGCCCATTTATAGATGATTTTTTAATAGTGGAGAGCTAATATTAGAGACTACCTCCAATTGATCATCAATCTCCCAGATCACTACCCCTCAAATCAAAAGGTTCAAAATTACTCCTATCCATATTGTTTTTAGAGGGTTTTAATCTTCAGAGAAGAGACACATTCACTAAAGAATGTGTCCTAAAAGGTAAGTCAAAGGAAAACTTCAACCAACATCACTCTTTACCTACCAGGTTGGGGGGATGCATTGTAACATCATTTATCTCAAATTGGAAACATATTTCAATTCCCCGTGAGGTAAGAAAAAACTTGTTTATATGGAATCCAACATTACTTTGTACCACTTACTAAATTTTTAGAAAGAATAAACCAGAACGAAGCAACTCATGTAAGTTAATCTATTAAAGACAATTCTTCTAAACCTAAAATTGAATTCAAAACCAGTTAAACATAGAGGGTTTTTTTAAAGATATTTTGAAATGCTGAGGTTGGATTATAACTGCTTAGAATAAAGATAATATTATTCAGGATTATAGTTGCCTTGTTTACATTATTCCAAATTGCACTATATGCCTTGTCTTTTTATCTATGCATATCTAGAAAATTGATTTATTCATGTGTCAGTCATTCAGAGCGGGAATAAATATAGTGATTCAATGGAAGAGGATTTTTTAAAAAAACTCTTTAGCAGATGGGTATCAGTTAGATTGCTTTGATTTCCTCTTCTGAATGAATGAGTTCTCCGTTCTCTTAAATAGAAATCAGGATACAAGTAATTGATCAAATTAGAAGCCAAAGTCTAACATCCGTTCTTTCGGGAGATATGCAGAATAAGAGCATTCCTTTGTACCATTTTTCCAGTAACCTTTTTTGGACAAGTTAATCAATCCATGATTTAGTTTCTGAAATGGCACAAAATCCAATGTGATGAATTTGGAATACAGCCCAAATTTATGTACTGGGGGTTCCCAATTCTTCTGCAGTTTCCTTCCAAAGAAAAGGCATATACAAATGTTTCAAAAAATAAGGAGAATCCAAGTTCAAAGCTCTAACATAAAACAATAATGCTGGTCAATATTTTACCAATAATTGTACAATTGGTACAAAAACACAATCTTCCAGTTGAGGACAAAACTGAGAGACATCCTTGACAAGTGCAATGTATTCACAAGTGTAATATATTCACAAAACCATCCCTTTCCAGAATTATCTGCTATTTCTGACTTCTGTTCTCAAAACTCTTAACACTTACTGATTCATATAGAAAAACATATTTACTATTTAGTAACTTGATGACAGTTAAGTGGTCAAAAGGCATGTTTAAAAGAGCTGAGAAACCTGGCTCAGTATCTTTGTCATAGCTCTGCTGTATGTTAAGCAGTATGGTAGCCTTCACAAGAACAAAGCTATTGGAGGATATTATGTAGGTATCTTGTAATATGATCTTGTGAATTTATTTCCAGCTTAGCTTGCAGCAATCTTCTCCAATATATATATATATTTCCAAAGATACCCTAGGAGGAGAAGTTACATGGCAGGGATAGTCCTTAAAGCATAGACTTTTTAATTTCTAATTATGTTAGCAGTCTGTTATGTCTGTTTTACAGATATAGAAAGCTTTCATAAGCACATCACACATAAGCACATTTCATAAGCACATCACACATAAGCACATTAAAATGTGTAAACTATGTGTATGGCTTAGACCAGGGGTGTCAAACTCGCAACATTACGTGACACGTCGTGACGTCTCACATTTTTTTCCCATTGCGGCAATAGGGTGGGCATGGTTTTGCCATGATGCATCCAGCCCATGGGCCGGCAGTTTGACAGCCCTGGCTTAGACAGAACTCCCCAGTTTTGCTCTATGTGAAGAACCTTTTGTAGAAGAAGCTGAGATTGTACTTCAGGCTCCTCCCTCCATGTTAGTTAAAAAGATAGGTTTTACAGATTTGTTATGGTGTGGATTCAATTATTTCTGTACTTTTGGAAGCTGCTTAAAGCCAATTGGAAGTAGGGGACACATACATTTGTAAAATAAATTTAGTACTGTAAATACCCTGGACAGCAATTTTAAGTTTAAAAAAAATCATGTCAAAGATATAGTCTCAGAACTGACAGACCTGGTGAATATTCAACATGCTGGGCTTTGACTATAATAAAGATTTGTTTGATTGGTTGAATACTTATGCTACTTTGAATGGGCATATTTTAAATACATTTAATAAATAATAATATAGTAAATATCTCAGTGTCCAGATTTTCTAAATAATATGTAAGAAAACCTTTACAGCTATTACATGGCTTTACTTCTACTTAAATGATACAAGTTTTCACTGGGAAGAGTTAATGAGAAAAAAAATCCATTTCATTTGCACAAAATACCAAGAGAACTCTAATATCACCAATTGAAATAAAGTCAGTAAAGTTGAAAAAAAGAGGTGAATTTGAATAGACAAAGCATAGCATGGTGCTCTGAATCAGGTATGGCTTTTTCTTCTGATTTTAAATATTGATAAATGGAGCTTTTATCTCATTAGATCAATACATAAGATCTTTCTACAATGGTGCTATAATCACGTCATGAATTTGAAATAGCTGCTGCTTTCCATTATAACCATTAAGAGACTCCAAAGGTATAAGTAGTTCAGGTAGCCAATCAATTCATCCTCTTATGCAACCTGCCTCAGTATTATGTTAGGCTGCATTAATTTGGGCAGTAAAATTCAATGTTCATGGCAAAATTATCTGAGTATAATATATTGCAGTTACTCTTTAATAGAGGGCACCAATAGAGACCATGCTTGCCCCCTCTATTTTGAACAAAAAAAAATATTTTGTAGTTTTGATGAGCTGCAAGAAGAGGCAAACACAATAACAAAAAGATCAAAATTGTAGTTAATCGAAGCATCCATGATGATCCGCAAGAATTCAGTGGAATTTCATAATTGAATTGGCAGCGAACAGAGACACTCAATATGTTTTTAATTAGGCTTTATGAATAATGTTTCTCTTGTGTGCACTCTACAGGCGGCCACAGAATGTTTTGTCTTGTAACTCAGATGAAAAAGCTCAGAACTGAATCTTTACTTTGCAGAAGACAAAAGAACAGGTGTACAGTTTCTTGGCTCAGTGGAAGATGCTGTTAGGTCTTCAGTGCTTTTCGGAGATGATGATTGACCTTCACAATATCTTGCTTAGAGAATAAAGTTAACAGACCAGAGTTGAGAGTAGACAAAATAGAAAAGATTTGAGAATCCAGATCTCTGACCTACATCAAGAAAATACCATGGAAAGAACTGGATGGCAAAAGCAACCTTCTTCAACACTTTACTCTTCCCTTATATTGCTGATTTCCACTGTTTCTCTACCAAGAGTTCCAAATAGACATTTTCTATCTAATAAATAGTGGAAGAAAAGTTCAGAAAAGGGTGGAATTATATTTTTATTTGTGATTATGAATTTGAACGTATCTACATGTGTTTGCATTTTTAATTTTCTCAAAAAATAGAGAATTTTATACTCTTCCAGGAGCCTAAAACTGCTAATAACTTTTTTTAAGTCAAATCGAAATATCCACAAAAGTAATAAGTTTATTTATTAGATCAGCATAAAAGGAAGATTTATTTCAATCACACTAAGAGGAAAAATGAATAAGTAGTAGTTAGTCTTCTTTAAATGGAAAGATAGGATTGTGCGTTATTTCAATCTAAATTGTGCTTTTTGATCCATTAGGCACTTAAATAAATATTCTAACAGATATTTGTAAAAGGATGACTGATGATCCTTTATTCAGCACGTGTAAGCAGGAGACATTCTCAGGGAAGGATATTCACTGATTGGGACAAGGATCTAATTCTCAAATCATTGTACTTCAGCTATTACGGGACCCAAAATTTCCAAAACTGTTTGATTGTATGATGGAATGCATGGAAGAATGTATCCTGCAAATCAAGGGAGACCTTGTAATATATCTTTTTTTTTGGTCTTCTATTCCAGTCATGTTTTCCTTTTTATGTTTTTAGATGCTTTAGTTCTGAGTATGAACAGAACATTAACTTTGCTTCCCATTTAGTTACACAAGTAACTGATTTTAATGGTGACTAGGCAACCCATGCACCATTGGTCATGGTTGCCTTTACCTAAACAGGGAAACAAAATGACTGTGGATGGGCAAAAAAGCAGTGAGAATATGAGCAACTTCTGACGACCTGCTAGTTTCTCTATTGAATTTTCTTGTGGGAAGTTGACAGGAAGCATTGGAATTTTTCCTTCCTTCCTTCCTTCCTTCCTTCCTTCCTTCCTTCCTTCCTTCCTTCCTTCCTTCCTTCCTTCCTTTTCTTCCTTCCTTCCTTCCTTCCTTCTGCCTCCTCCCTACCTTTTCTCCCTTCCTTATACCCTTCCTTCCCTTCCTTCCTGACTGTTCCTGACTGTTCTTTCCTTCTTCGCCCCACCCCTCCCATTCCTCCATCCCTCATTCAAATTCCTGCCAGCTCTCCCATTTACTTGTGGGAAGCTTGTAGATAAAGTCAGTGGTGAAGCCAGCAGAAGAAAGAGATTGCCCCAAGTTCGAGGTCATTTGCTGGGTGGGGCAAAGGGGTATACTGAAGTATGCAAGAGATGGCACTTGTGTTGGTAGGGCACACAAGGGTGGCAAAGGTTGAGAAGGGTACATAGATGTTTGAGGAATGTGTAAGAAGTGCTATGTGGTTCAGGGAAGGTGTGGGAGAGATGTGCAGGTTGGGAAGAGTGCCTGGGGCTGCTTGGGAGTAAGTCAGGGAAGCGCACAGCGGGGCAATGTGGGCCAGGAACTATATCGCGCAGATCAGAGAAGGTGTGCAGTAGGGGGCGCGGATTAGGAAGATTGCATAGAGATTCCTTTCTCACTGTTCCTCCTAATTCTTTCTTTCTTCTCTCCCTCCATTCCTTCCTTCCTTCCCCCTTGCCTCCCCTCCCCTTCTCAGAAGCACACTAGTTGTTGCTGCTGGGTTGGAGAAGGAGTCAAAGATCACAAGAGTCTTTGGGAAACTGTCACAGAATGTTAAAAATGAGGATCACGTGACTGGCAACACTGAAGCAGCTACAATTTCCCCAAATTTCATTCCCTCAGGAGCCATGCATCTCTGGATTTTGACACATTCTGTAACTTAGTCCAAGTCAGATACCTTGGTTCAAAAATGTTTGCCTTATGATGCACTATTTCACTCAGATAAGGGCAATAGAAACACGAGTTTCATCAGTATATAGATGAAAATGAAATTAATATAAATTGAAATATTACACATTGGGTCTTAGATCATGATAAAACAGAATCAACAAGTTCTATGATGTCCTATTACATTCCATTCATTTTTTAAAGATTTATACGTACTTATGTAGGGCAAAAAGGTTTTTTGAATTTTTTACAAGTCGTAAGCAGAATATCTTCTTAAGTACATAAATTCAATCGCCTGAACTAGCTCCCAAGTACCTGAATCCCTGATAGACACCAACCCACTATTCTCTAAAATACAATGTGATACTTAGAATTGCACATTTTGTTTTCACAACATTCATAGATTAAGGAAAAGGACATCATACAATCTTCATAAACCAAGTCAATTAATTGACACCATTCTGTAAAAAAAGAAGAGTGAAAGGATTCATGTAGCATTATAAGCATTCAGCTTATAAACCAAAGTAAACACTATGTAAAAGTATTGTAGGCACTTCATCTCTTTTTTACTTTGCAAACTCCTTTGTCCACACGAGGAAGGGAAGTGGAAAGAAGTTGAAAGAAATGATCCTCTAGGCCTTTTTCCCCCACCAGAAAAAAAGACCAGGGGTGCTGGTTGGAAATTATATAAAAATGGCTACAATAAACTAACTGGACCATATGAACAGAACCCCTAGTTCAACCTTCCTCCTCACAAATAAATAAGGCCACAATTCATCTTTATAATGAGATTTCTGAGCATTTGATGGTTGACAGAGGACTTTCAAAATTCAGTTCATGTAAAATTGATACCCATAGACAACCCTATTAAATAAACCAATGAAACCTCTATTGTCATGTCTACTGGTCACCAATATAATTTTAAAGATTCAGCAACTTTCAGATGCCTATGCACTGTTATTTATCTATTCCTTAACTGTAGCTACAATTAGCTATCAATTTCCTGTTAAATAATATTTTATGATGCAAGACAGACTAAACACAAACACAGAAGTAAATTATTTCAGGAGAAAAAAATAACCCAGAGATATTACATACCTACTATCACACATTGAGGAATACAGCAAACAGTTCTTTCACATTTGGGATCTAGGATCACACCCACTTTGGATTCAACAATGAACATTCATGTGGATGAATCTGTTAAAATCTGCAGTAGTTCTCAAATTTTTCTTTACCATGGACCCCTTTAAATACCTTTTGTGGCCAAGGACTTTAGCCACAGACCCGCCAAGACTTAACTCAATATTTAAATCTTAACATTTCTTCAAGTTTTTGCAGACCTCATGTGATGAAATTGCATCCCCCACAGGGGTCCGCAGACCCCGGGTTGGAAACCACTGTGCTAAAGCCTTATGAATTTACTTTTTTTTACTAATCTTATTTGACATGGACATGTTTTATTAAATGTTTTCCTTGTACTATAAGCATTGGTAGAATGATGCTTACTTATTCCAGGACTTTCCTTTGACTATACCGATAGCTTGGAAAACTAGTAATCAAAGCCGTTTTTGGAGAGCCATAAGGTTGTTATGACAACCTTGTTATAAGGACAAAACTCTTGCTTGCCAGATTAGAAAAGCATGTAAGACTTTAAAATCTGTGTGTATTTTTTCATGTCTGTTATCTGCATAATCAAAGACCCAGATACTTTCAGATTCCCAATTTAAATGTAATATGTCCTGTTGCCAGGTGGAGAGGCATCAAAAAGAAATTCAGTATTTTCTTCTATTGCAAATCATGTTTCATTTGACATGAAATGGAAACCTCATGTTTTTTAAGCTTCCTTGATCTGTTTCACAAGCCCTGCCTCTAGCAATATTTTAAAATATGGTCTGATCCACTTTATCAGGGATCCTTGGTAAATAGTTTTTTCCCCAGTGCAAATAGATTTAGGTTTTTTTAAAATCTAAGAAAGAAGTTAATTGAAGAAAGTATACCTTCATCCCAATGTGTACATCAATATAATAAAATCTTGGAACAAAATACTTTTGTATTTTTCTTTTTTTGTTTTGTTTTGTTTTTTACTGTAGTTCTATTTGGTGCTGGGCTTTAGTCAAGCAGCGAGGAAAAGCATTTATGTGGCTTATCTAATATTCTGTTAATTGTAATGTTCTGTAATGTACGGAGATAGAGAGACAGAGATAGAGAGGTGTATTGCATATACAGATATTCCTTGTTTAGCAGCCACAATTAGAACTGGAAACTTGGTCATTAAGTGAGGTGGTTGCTAAGTAAAACTGCAATTGTGCTTATGATCTTACTTCAGTTTTCTTTTGCTTTGCAGACTTGTGAAGGTTATAAATATGTGGACTGGTTGCAAACTTACTTTTTCATCATCACTGTAATTGCAAATGGTCACTAAACATGCTAATTGTTAAACAAGGGTATACTGTATATACTTGTACCTAAACTTAAACTTTTGTTATTCTGTATTCTACTAATAGTGAAAATAGAAGCAATTCTAGATATGTATTTTAATGTTTTTTTAAAAGATTAAATATAGAATCAGCTAAGGCTTTAGCCAGTTAATAAAAAAATGATGTTTGGCCACGGATGCAGTGGTTTTGGTAATAATCAGTCATCTGCTCATCCACTCTGCTCACTCAAGGATTATTCTACTCATAGCTTGTGAGAAGTTTTAATAATCAATTAGGAAGCATTATATATGCTTTAAACCTAGGCAGCCTAAAAAATTGGATAATCCATATACCCATCTCTAGAGCTTGTGACTTACTAAGCTAAATTTAGTCAATCAGCCATGTATCTAATCTGGTAAATGCTTCACAACTCTGATGTATTTATATTCCAAGACAAGAATGAAAAACAAAGTGAATTCAATTATCCATGTTTAGCACAAAACATGTTTTATGGATTATGCTGAATTATCTTAGAGACTGTCCTCTCCTTACTACTTTTGTTTAATTATTTATGAAATTCAAATCTGAATTTTCAGAGCTGCTTTATCCCAGATTAATACTACTACTACTACTACTACTAATAGTAATAATAATAATAACAACAACAACAATAATAACAACAATAATAATATCACTGTACCAGGAGATGCCAGAGTCGAAGAAAAAGAACTGGAAAAAATTACGAAATACTGCGACCTGGCCATCGAAACTGCACGATTATGGATGAAACATGTAACAGTGATACCCATTGTCATCGGGGCACTGGGAACTATGTCCAAAAACTTTGAAAAATACATCAAGAAACTGCAGCTTCCTGCAATAACTCCACCAAAGCTACAAAAAACTGTGCTACTCAGAACATCTTACATTTTAAGGAGATACCTGGTTGATACCTAGGTTGCTGGCAGCAACCCGTGTCAATCATTAGTGCCAGTCAATCTGAGTGTTCAGTTGACTGAGTTTCATCTTTTATGAATAAAAGTTTTATAATAATAATAATAAATTTGGAAGGGACCTTGGAAGTCATCTAATCCAACCCCCTGCTCAGGCAGGAAACCCTATACCATTTCAGACAAATGACTGTCCAGTCTCTTCTTAAAAACTTCCAGTTTTGGAGCATTCACCACTTCTGGAGGCAGGTTGTTCCACTGGTTAATTGTTCTAATTGTCAGGAAGTTTCTCCTTAGTTCTAGGTTGCTTCTCTCCTTGATTAGTTTCCATCCGCTGCTTCTTGTCCTGCCTTCAGGAGCCTTGGAGACTCCCTCATCTTTGTGACAGCTCCTGAGATATTGGAATACTGCTATCATGTTACCCCTAGTCCTTCTTTTAATTAAACTAGACATACCCAATTCCAGCAACCGTTCCTTATATGTTTTAGCCTCCAGTCCTCTGATCATCTTTGTTGCTCTTCTCTGTACTCTTTCTAGAGTATCAACATCTTTTTAACATCATGGTGACCAAAACTGGATGCAGTATTCCAAATGTGGCCTTACCAAGGCATTGCAAAGTAGTATCAATACTTCATGTGATCTTGATTCAAAAACCCATCAAATACCCATCAAATTCTTGTTCATCAAAAACCTATCAAATTCTTGTTCCTCTGGTTTGTTTCATAAAGACCCTAAAAAAATAGAACATTCTTACTTTTTTAGGCTGCTTTGGATATTTTAATTACACTGAGTTCCCTACTTATTGTTTCTATTGGATTACTTTTTGATGTTAGCTATTCTGAGTTCTACTTTATTGTCTTGCCATCCTCAACCTAGTCCCTCCAGATATATTAGAACTGAAACTTTCTCCATTACAACTAGAATCCCATACATCTATAGGATCCCATGTTTGGGAAAATGCAGTAATGGAAAACTAGAATTCCCATCATCTTAATAAATCGAGATGACCTTATTGCAGAATGTGGAAACTTAAATTATATTTCATTGTGGTGTTATCATGGAGAATTTAGTAGAAGGCCATATATTATAGTCCCACCTGCTTTGGTTGTCACTTTCAACAGATATCCTTCCAAGTCAATGTGAAAATGTGGTGTCTCATATGGTAGAGAAATGCGAGTCCTATTCCACTTCACTGTGAGATGCTGATGGAGGCTGACAGTGCTGCTGCCCAGCACAAGGTCTACAGATTTTGTCCAGGAAAATGAACGAGTCCTTCGGGCATCATTCTTTACCAGCACCTGGAATGGTGAGGTAGTGGAAGTGCAGTCTTTTGTCAAAACGTACTGACATGTTCCCTGAAAGTTAAATGTCCGTCCATCAAAAGTGTTGTAGTGGGGATCTCCAAATACAGTACAAACTCCAGGCTCTGCAAGTGAGTGAGAAACAAAGGCAACATCAAAACCAATTTCAGAATTTGGAAAGGTAGGTATTAGATGGATGTAAAAACTCTTCCAACATTAAGGAAAACTTCATTACTTATATTTTGAAGTACAAGAGACACCTTAAACCAAGAATGTATAAAGACATGTGTCTGGAAACATCAAAGCCATACAGGTACATTCATCTGAAAAGCCATATTAACTGTTGCTCTTTATCAAAAGTATTTCAATGAAAAACATGGATTTAATTCCATGAAACATCTGGAATGATCCTAAACTGGCATAACAATATAACCAGACTGGCTTCTCTACATTACAAATATGCATTGGGGGACCGATAAATTATAAAAACAATGCATAAAATCATACTTTTCTTTAATATATAATTTCTATAGCAAGAATATGTCCTAATGAACTCCCTGGAACTTATCTCAAAAACTCAAGGAACTAATTTATTTGAGAATGAAGAGAAGATCCTGAGATACCTTTTAATATATAGTGGGAGTTCTGATAATAGGGATCCAGTAGATTTTCTTCTCACCAGTGCATAAGAGCTGATCCCCCTCCAAAGCCCTACAGTGGGGAGGGGCAGAAGAAATTGGAGTGTGTGTGTGTGTGTGTGTGTGTGTATGTGTGTGTGTGTAGAAGGGGAGGAGGAAAGGGCTGGTTTTTTTAATTCATGCAATTTAACTTGGTAGTGAATTTCTTGAGCATAATGGGCTCAGTAAGCATAGTGAGATTTACTGTCAAGTTTTACTGTCAAATATACAGACGTTTAAGTGTACTGAAAAATGTTTACTATTCCTCTTAAAGGCTGTAGATATGCCCTGATCTTGGTAGGAATATCTAAGGACAGTAACATCATCACTCCTAACAATAATATATTCTTTATAAATTGAAAGATAAAAAGGGCAAGTATAAGAAGTGGAAAGAGGGGCATATAACTAAGGCAGAATATCAGCAAATAGCCCGTGCCTGCAAAGATGAAGTGAGGGAAGCTAAGGCTCAAAATGAACTAAGGCTTGTGACCAAAGTCAAAAATAACAAAAAAAGCTACTTTCAACATAATAAAAACAAGAAAAAAGTTAAGGAAATGATTGGTCCATTAATGGGGGAAAGTGACAAGAAGGTGACAAGCAACAGGGAGAAAGCAGAACTATTTAACTCACTCTTTGCATCTGTCTTTACACAAAGGGGAAAAAACAGTCCAACCTACCAAAACCAGTGCCATAAAAAACAGAATAGAAATGCAAGTTAAGATAGGCAAGAAAATGGTAAGTGAGCAACTGTACAGCCTAGATGAGTTCAAATCACCAGGACCAGATGGATTACACCCCAAGGTTCTCAAGGAACTGGCAGACGTGATCTCAGAACCACTGAACTATATTTTTCAAAGATCCTGGAGCACTGGGGAACTACCAGAGGACTGGAAGAGAGCTGATGTAGTTCCCATCTTCAAAAAAGGGAAAAAAACAGATCCAGGAAACTACAGACCTATCAGCCTGACCTCAATACCTGGGAAGATTCTGGAAAAGATAATCAAACAACAAATCAGCAAACACCTTGATGCAAACAAAGTCATCACTAAAAGTCAACATGGGTTTGCCAAAAACAGATCATGCCAGACAAATCTTATTGCATTCTTTGACCAAGTGACAAAATTAGTGGACCAGAGGAATGCTGTAGATATAATTTATTTGGACTTCAGTAAGGCATTTGATAAAGTAGATCACAACCTACTACTTGATAAGATAGAAAAATGTGGGTTAGATAACATCACCACCAGATGGATTCGTAGCTGGCTGACAGGCCGTACTCAGCGTGTGGTCCTCAATGGAACTGCATCTACATGGAAGGAAGTGTGTAGTGGGGTGCCTCAGGGCTCTGTTCTGGGCCCAGTGCTCTTCAACATCTTCATCAACGATTTGGATGAGGGGATAGATGGGAAACTCATCAAATTTGCAGACGACACCAAGCTGGCAGGAATAGCCAACACTCCAGAAGATAGGCTTAAGATACAGGAGGATCTGGACAGACTCGAACACTGGGCGCTATCTAACAAAATGAAATTCAATGGTGAAAAAGTAAGGTTCTACATTTAGGCAGGAAAAATCAAATGCACAGGTATAGTATAGGTGGTACCTTGCTCAATAGTAGTATCTGTGAGAGGGATCTCGGAGTCCTAGTAGACAATCACTTCAATATGAACCAGCAGTGTGCTGCAGCTGCCAAAAAAGCCAACACAGTGCTAGGCTGCATTAACAAAAGGGTAGAATAAAGATCACGTGAATTACTAATACCACTTTACAATGCCTTGGTAAGGCCACACCTGGAATACTGCATCCAGTTTTGGTCACCATGATGTAAAAAAGATGTTGAGACTCTAGAAAGAGTACAGAGAAGAGCAACAAAGATGATTGGGGGACTGGAGGCTAAAACAAGTTTAACAAAGAGAAAGGAAAGGGGTGATGTGATAGCACTGTTCCAATATCTCAGGGGCTGCCACAAAGAAGAGGGAGTAAAGCTATTCTCCAAAGCACCTGAAAGCAGGACAAGAAGCAATCGATGGAAACTAGTCAAGGAGAGAAGCAACCTAGAACTAAGGAGAAACTTCCTGATAGTTAGAACAATTAACCAGTGGAACAACCTGCCTCCAGAAGTGGTGAATGCTCCAACATTGGAAGCTTTTAAGAAGAGACTGGACAGCCATTTGCCTGAAGTGGTATAGGGTTTCCTGCCTGAGCAGGGGGTTGGACTAGATGACCTCCAAGGTCCCTTCCTCCTCCTCCTCCTCCTCCTCCTCATTATTATTATTATTATTATTATTATTATTATTATTATTATTATTATTATTATTATTATTATTTTCTTTATCTTTATCCTTGTTGCAAGAAGCAAAGAGAAATATGTGAAGTTTTTCCCACTAATTTGCATCCACAATAACCCTATGTGGTGAATCAAGGAAGATTCAGTCAGTATTGGCTAATATTCCAATAACTAACTCAAAGTTTATTAGATTATTATCTCATGAAGGTTATCTTCCCCGGCTAAATGTAGAATTAAGCTGAAATTTCCCTATCTCAGGTCTGATGCTGTTGATACTACAACACAACACAGAAGCAGTCATAAGATGCTGTGGATGATCAATTAGAATGCAAGTACAAGTCCTGAGCATTTAAGTGAGCAAAAGTGTTGCTTATTTTTAAGAGTCGTTACAGGACATGTTTGAAATTTGGGGGTATTTCCATAACTATAATGAAGGCAGAAGGAGAAGATGATGGTTTTTGCTTTCCCCTCAGACTTGGAGACCACACCACAAGGCCTCTTGCTGGAGCCTTCTCTTTTCACGACCTTGTTTTACAAAGTAGCCTTTACATAGAATGCCAGAGTCAACCTCACCAAGAAGTCAGGTGATAGATCAGACCTTCCTGAATCATAACATTCCCCTATTCTGCAAGGTCCACGGAGTGGATACTGATCTCCAGCCAGATCACAGTGGCCTGCTTCCTGAGACCCACACATCAAGCATAAATGACAAGTAAACTGTAGAGTAAAAGTACTACTTGTTCTATACTTGGGCTGATAATCTGGTTAGTACACAGCTTCACTGTTGAGAATTTGGTTATAGATATTAGAAATATAATAATGACTGTTATTTAGATCTTATATTCTGGTACTTGCTCAATATTTTCAAAGTTATTCATCTGTGCTGTCTCTGTCAATAATATTTTAATGCAGCTTAAAATAGGAGAGTTAAAAAGAAAAACCAGGGAACTCACAATAGTCATAGACCAATATAACTTTTAACAATTAAAAATCCCTCAGTGGAATCAGTGTTTGATTGGAACCAGGTCTAAGGCCTCGTTTGTTTGGTCTCCCAAACACAATTGCCCCATAACTAAAGAAAAGGATAGATTAGCCGTAAATTAGATACAACCTGGATAAAAAAATATTCTTATTAAATCATATGGGGAGTATAACAGGAGAAAATAAGAGGTCGTTTAAGTAAATGTAAATTGGTATATTGAACTGTGAATTGGATTTAGCCTAAAAATTCTTCATTAATAATTTTAACATCTATTAAGCAACAAATAGCTTGTAACATCCCTTCTACGGAACTGATCCAGATCACCAAAATCAAAATACAAAGGATAAGTAAAAATTATTAAAACCAGTTCAGTAAAACTTCTAAAAAATAACATCAACTTATTAAAGTGTTTAAGTCTTTTAAAATGTATTTTTATTATATATTTAGATTGATTGCAGAGGACTGGTCAACTATTTTGATGCTGTTGGTCAGATGTTTCCCTTTGGTGTCCTCATAACCAAACAGTGCTTTGGTGCATGACGGAGAAGAAATTACCATAGTCTCATATCCCATTGTGAAACATCCATCCAAGGGTATATGAAGGATATGGTCAAAGAAGTCAAGATGGCAATTGCAATGGGGGTGATTGAAGTTCCGTCTTTTTTTGCATCACCATCTTGACTTTCTTTTTTTCTTTTTTTTAAACCATATTTTGAAAATCTCTCTGCATCCAACAGACCTGCCATCTCTATGCTGCTGCTTTCCATACACTTTGGACTGCAATTCCTAGAATTCCCAATGCCTTTGTCTGCAGCTTAATTAACACATCTGAAGAATAGCAATGGAACATGTCTGTTACAGATATATTTTGCCCACAGAAATCTAGGAAGCAGGAAAAGTGTTTATTTTATAGAAGAAAATATAAAGGGCTGAAAGTCTATATATCTCTGTCCATCAAACTTGCCATGGCAAATCTTGGCAGTTGAATCTCTAGACTATCTTGGCAAGCCATCAGGGTCACTGTTTAGCTGCAGAGACACATAATTTCCTGCATCACTGCATTTTAAATTATTCCAGACTGAAGAGGACTTAGGCAAGCAGAGAACCTGAGACACCAAAACACAATAGAACTCAGTTGCAAATGCTAAACAGAACATTTCTACCAAAGTTAATCTCTTTCAACTCTTGTTGATTTAAATGGGAGTTAATCACTTGCTGAAATGAAATACAGCTTAAAAAATTTCTATCCTGCTTTGCTGTCAGAACATTGTCTGAGCATGGATTTCCTATAGCTCTACTAAACAGACATCATTTTCCGGAATAAAACAGTTCCTTAGAACTGAAGGCCAGTGGCGTAGCGTGGGTTGTCAGCACCCGGGGCAAGGCAAGTAATTTGCGCCCCCTAACCCGTGGATTTTAGCACTCGAGTCTGCCACAGGGAGCCCCGCATCCTGGGCGTCCGCTGCACCCCCCCACCCACGCCTCCCCCAGGAAAAGGGGGAAGGTCCGGCATCCCCTCCCTCACGTGCGGCAGAAGCGCCGGGACCCGAGGCCGTGCCAGGAGGCGGGCGGCGCAGCGGAGGATATACAGAACATTCAAATAGAAGGAAAATATGTGCATCAATAAGACAAAACCAGATTTACATATATTATTCCCCTCCACTTGAATATTCATAAATATATTGGAGCAATATTACTTTCCTTCCCTTACGAAGTAGGCCCAAAATTTATGAAGTTCTACTTCTATTTACAACCAATTTGACCTTAATCTACTTGGTAGATAGAGAGGCAAAGTAGTTAACAGGTGAACCAACAGCAAACTTAAAATGTCAAAGCACTTTGTTAATAATCTATATTCTATTTTACTTCTATAAAGCCTCAAACAGCTTCTTATTTACAGTAAGTTACACAGTGCCTGCTCATTTTTGTATCTGTCAACTGCCCCACTCTGATAGTCAACAAGAGAAACTCCTGGGTTTATTTTTTTCCTCCAAGAGAATACGGTACTGAAAAGCCATGTGGGTACAGAAGTGGGAAATCCAGTTCTAACATTTTGCTTGTAAAAGTCATAAAACAAATTCCTCCTTTCTTCCCTGGATCTCCCACTGTCCTTTCAACATCAATCAGTTGCATTTGAGTTGTTTTGAGAACGATCTCAGAGAAGTGGAGGCAATTAGAGCTCCCAGACCTGTCACTTGACCTAAAATTATTTTATTTCCTCCGAACATGGGAACGGGGGTGCCCAACCTTCCGGGAAACACCAGGATCTCCCAGGCGGGGAGCCGGGCTGTGCCAAGAGGTGGGGCTGCGGGGCAGGAGGGGTCTTGGGGGAAGGATCTGAAGGGGATCGGAGAGCCGTTCGTGGAAGCCGCAACCCAGGAGGAGGAGAAGCGAAGGCGCAGCGCTTCCCACGGAGCAGAAAAACTCGTGAGGAAAGGCGGAGACTTGGAAGGGGAGGGGGCGCAACTGGGGGAAACCCACCTGGCTCTCCCAGGAATCCCTCCTCCCCTTCCCACCCCTCCTATTCCCTCCCCCTCTCGCGGCGTCCTTGCCCACCTGGTGCCCCTCCCCCGCCACAGGAATCCCTCCTCCCCTTCCCCCCCGGGGATTCCCCCCTCCTGATTGCCCTCCCCCTCTCGGAGCCTCCTTGCCCACCTGGCACCCCTCCCCCGCCAGGGGAACCTCCGCAGCCCTGGCGTAAGAGGCGTCGAGAGAACAGGAAGGGGAGATGGAGGGGCAGGAAGCTGGATTCCCAGCCCCCCTTTCTCCTCTCTAGGTGCAAAAACTCTGCGCTTAACTCCTCCGCTGAAGCGCTGCGGGGAGGGGGCGACTGGGGCGCCGCCGAGCAATGCTAAAGTGCTCCAAGCGGCAACAGCAAAGGACCGTCACCCTTCATGCAAAGCCCCAAGACCAAAAACTAGGATCCAGATTGAAAAGGAAAGTTGCGTGTGCCAATCTGCACCTCTAAATGCAAATTAGGAATTTGGCGCCGAGCGCCCCCCCCAGATGTTGCACCCGGTGCGGCCGGCCCCCCCTGCACCCCCCACGCTACGCCACTGCTGAAGGCATTCTGTCTACTTGCCAAATGATAGCACTCTCTGTCAGAAATGTAAGCAAATCATATAGGTTGATTGTCTCTGGACCTGGCAAACTAGGTTTCGTGAATGGATACATTAAATGACATACCCACTGGAAGGAATTCTAAAAGATCTTTGGACTTATTTTGTGGTATTTACTATCCCACATATCATAACATAGAAGAACAAAATTACCACTTTCTGATGATGATCATCTCTCAGGTGGAAAGCCCTGAAATTCAATGCTGCTTTCTATATAAAAAAAAACAGCTGGGAAATGAAGGGTGAAACAGCTGAGCAGTCCAAGTGAATTCCAAAGTATCCAGATGTAATGTGTTCTTGAGGCATACAAAATGCTCATACAGAACTTCAATTAACATTAGATTTTAATCAGTTTGGTTTATAAATACATGTATAAATAATACACACAAAAAGTGTACAAAAATGCCTTCCAAAAGTGAGAATGAATACTGAGATACTTTTGACCTATTCTTGCTCATGGCTTCCATTAAATTTACAGTATGTCACTTATATATTAAAATCAACTGTTACAAGCAATTGCCAGATAAATCTTTATAACAATGAAAGATGCATTAATTAATAATTAATTTGTGAATGGCTTAATTTATTAATGTGTGCATGCATGAATGAATATAGGAATATTGGAAGTTGCATTTTACTGAGTCAGTTTGTTTGTCAAGGGCAGACAATTCAGGTCAGGAGTTTTTCAAGTGTCAAAAAAACAAAAGTGAAGATGAAAAGGAAGACTTACTTAAGGCTAATAAGTGACCTGTTCTTTAGTTAAAACTTCAAACTCATGACTCATTAAAATTAAACAGCTAAATGCTATAATAAAGATTTGCTATATTTGCAATTAGAAAGCTGGGTTACCCTGTCTTTGAATAAGGATATTATCTGTAAAAACTTTTATTATTTTATACAAATAGTAACAAGGCTAGAAATTCCCAGCAAAATTCCCAGCAATTCCCAATAGCAAATTCCACGATATTATTTTTTTAAATTTAATAATTCATAATTATTATTAATTAATTTCATTGCAATTTGTAAGTAAAATTTTAAAACTTTTCATGGCACTGAACATTATTTCAGTTATATTTTAACTGAATTAATTTCATATTAAGATATATGTAGATTATCTTGGAATAGCTCTCTAATGACACCAAGCATTTTAAGGTTCTCATTATAGGTTTCATTTTTTTCATTAACAAGGAAATAGTTTGGACATAAGCAGTAACAATATTCTCGAGATTTATGTTGATGTATTTATTTGCTCTTCAACATTTCTCATAAACTCAATTTTACTGAAGCTATTTACTTTCTTGAACAAAGTGAGGAATAACATATAATAATTTATCCTTATTTTGCTGACAAGAACAGTGTTGGGAGGGCGGGGAACAGTATATAAATGAACTTACTCACTTTCAGTGCAAATGGGACAGCATCCTTTTCGGTTGAGGATCTTCCCCTAAATGGAAAAGGACAAAGAATATGGGATGGGAAAAGCATTCAGTGCAATGCTTTTGATGTACCATGGTATCTCCTTCCTGAAACAAAAAACCCCTCAGCATCTTAATAAATTTGTGCTATATTAAAAAAAAATAAAAGAATAAAATATGCAAAAAGATAGATAAATATGATTTTTATTTTTAGAGGCACAAGGGGCACATATCTTTACACTCCTGGTGGTAAAGAGGTGGAGAGAGGGACAAATGGAAGAAGAAGATAATTCAACTGCAGTTTCTCAATGGATGAAAGCCTTCTGAGAGAGCTAATTTGAGCTTTCAAACAAATGTGTGTGTGTGTGTGTATGTGTGTATGTATGTATATGTATGTGTGTATACACACACACACACACACACATATATATATATACATACACACACATATGTACACACACACACATATTATATATATATATATATATATATATATATATATATATATATATATATATATATATATATATATATAGTGCTGGTACTTACCTTTAAAGCCCTACATGGCTTAGGACCGTCTGCTGCCAGGGACGACTTCCCATTGCCCAGTGCGCTCACACAGAGAGGGCCTCCTCAGGGTGCCGTCGGCCAGACAATGTCGGCTGGCAACCCCCAGGGGGAGGGCCTTCTCTGTGGGAGCACCAGCCCTTTGGAACCAACTCCCCCTTGAGCTTCGGATGGCCCCGGACCTCCGGGCCTTTCGCCGCGACCTCAAAACTTTCCTCTTCCATCAGGCTGACCTGGATTGACGATGGGTTTTTAAATATGTTTTAATTTTTAACTGTGTAATTAATTTATTTTGGGGCTATTTAATTCTTTTTAAATTTTTGTATTGTTTTTTATTGTTGTTAGCTGCCCTGAGTCCTTCGGGAGATAGGGCGGCATATAAGTCCCAAAAATAAATAAATAAATAAATAAATAAATAAATAAATAAATAAATAAATAAATCGCAAGGGACACGGTGGCTCAGTGGGTTAGGACGCTGAGCTTGTCGATCAGACGGTTGGCACTTTGGCAGGCCAAATCCCGAGTGTCGCGTAACAGAATGAGCGCCTGTTACTCGTCCCAGCTTCTGCCAACCTAGCAGTTCGAAAGCATGTAAAAATGCAAGTAGAAAAATAGGGACCACTACAGTGGGTAGGTAACAGCGTTCCGTGCGCCTTTGGCATCTAGTCATGCCGGCCACATGACCATGGAGACATCCGGCCCCTAGAGTTAGAAACGACTAGCACACGTGTACAGGGGAACCTTTACCTTTGTATATGAACCACCAGGTTATAGTATGGTATGGTATGAACAATCCAGCACTCTAATTTTCTAATTAGAAATGCAGTGTGAATACAGAAAATGAGGCTAAGTGAACAAATTATGTTTAAGAAAGAGTGCAGAGAAGAGTAACAAAGATATTAAGAGGATTGGAAACTAAAACTTATGAAGAACGGTCACAGGAATTGGATATGTCTAGTCTAGTGAAAAGAAGAGAAGAGAAGGGTGAGGGGTGACATGATAGCAGTGTTCCAATATCTCAGGGGCTGCCACAAAGAAGAAGGAGTCAAGCTATTCTCCAAAGCACCTGAAGGCAGGAAAAGAAGCAACAGATGAAAACTAACCAAAGAGAGAAGCAACCTAGAACTAAGGAGAAGTTTCCTGCCAGTGAGAACAATTAATCCATGGAATGACTTGCCTTCAAATGTTGGGAGCTTTTTAAGAACAAATTGGACAATAGCTTGTCAGAGATGGTATAGGATTTCTTGCTTGTGCAGTGAGTTGGATTAGAAGACCTCCAAGGTCCCTTCAAACTCTGTTATTCTGTTATGTTGCCTACGAGTCATAACTGCACACAAACATCTTAGACCTTCACAGATGATCATACAAATGATATAATGTCTATCTACATCAGGGGTGTCAAACTGAAGACCTACAGGCTGGATGAGTCATGCCTAAACCACGCCTACCCCATTTCTGGCAATGAAAAAAAAGTCGCGATACGTTGCAACATTTCACGTGACGTCAAGAGTTTGACACCCCTGATCTACATAGAATGAAGTCTAAACTTATTATTATATTTTTGCTTTGAGTTTAGGACAAAACAAAATAAATAAATTCATGTGATGCCATAAAGCACCGTCCACCAGCAGGAAGTGACTTAAGTGGACAAGCTACTCTAGAATGGAGGTGAGAAATGTATCTAAATGCTTTCTAATTTCAATGGATAGCCTTATCTCCGAGTTTGCATAAAATGGTGTAGCCATTTTCCCAGGAGAAAGTGGCTGGAATTCAAACGAAGTTAATTCTTTGGTAAGTCGTTACTTGAACAGAGCTGCTGGCATAGGATTCTGTTTCTTTCTTGTAAAAGAAAGCCATATATTATTGATAACATGTATTGTGAGTGTTATTAACCAATTGAGGGGTTCCTTAGAAATGGGCCATTTTTCTCCATGAATTTATGAGCAGGGCCTATCTGGAATCTCTGAGTTCTGCTTTCCTTCTTTTTAATAATACAATCTAGGTTTGTATCTATAGTTTGTCTTTTCTGTCTGTGAGTTTAAAAAAGTAAAACTAGTTAAGATTTTGGGGAGAGGTTATGCAATAAAAGCAGCTGCTCTTGTTTTTTCCTCATTTGGCACAGGTGTATGCCCAGCCACATTTCTGTTTTGTTTGCTAAAATAGCAGATGTGTTTAAAAACATATGATAGGTGTGGGGCAGCATGCCCTGAATAAATCTGAAGCTCACTTTAAGTTCATCGGTTCAAAATGTGTTTGTGCAATGAAAAGGAGGGTGTAACGAATGAAGTATAAACTGTATACTGTATAGAGGCCTTTAGGTAGGCTCTTGGCGAAACTGTTTTTATGTCTATTATTACTAAGCTGAACTCCTTTTCAATAATTTATTGTTGCACTCACATGAGGGCAGCTGCTGACTGGAATACACTGCTTCTTGCGACATTCCGTCTTGCCTTTCACACAGGCACAGATGGTACAGTTAACAGAGGACCACATCTCTTTATCCTGCAAGAAGGAAAACAGATTGGGATGGTAGGAAGAAGCCATTCTAGTGTTTTATATCCTGTTATTCAAAGAAAAAGCAACATTCTCCGTGTTAGAATTATGTCATTGTTTAGTCTAAATCAATTACGGTATTAGGTGTCCATTTCCAAGTGGTTGGATTGGCAAGGCATCAGGGATAATTTTTCACTTGGGTTCTTCCACACAGAGAAGTGTAACTCCAGACTTAATGAAGACACAATAGAATTTCCCATCAATTGCCTGATTGGCTATATTTCTTTCTTAGGAAAGAAAACTATTCAATTTGTGGTTATCCTGTATCTTGATTGTCTCATTTGGGATGACATAATTAGAAAAGTCTGATTCAATATAGCCGTTGTGATTGGCATGTTTAAGTTATTGCACATAAAAATATTTGATTGTTCCATTAAGACAGAAAATTTATTCCCAGATGTAGCCTCATTCTGCTTTAAGCCAGAAATACAGCTAATACTGAATTCAAATTTAGATTACTTACGGGGATAAGGCAGACATCTAATCTACTAAACATCTGAAAACATTTAGGAGAAATTACCTATGTTCTGGCAGGTACAGATACATTTGACTTAAATTCCCCCCCTCCCCCATTGCCCCTCCCTAAAGACACTATGATTCCAATGTGGTGCTAAAATAATTCACTGGCTCAATTTCTTACAGTTTACATTTGCCAAATGAAGTTCCTAAAATATTTCTTCATCAAGTGATGGGGTAGAACTAGTCTTTTAATAGCTACCATATAAAAGCTTTTGATTAATTTTTTGATAATTTTTTTCCAACTACCCTTAGTTTCTTAATTATAAGTAATCTTCTAAATAAATTATTTTACAGGTCGTCCTCAACTTACAACAGTTCATTTAGTGACAGCACTGAAAAAAATGAGTTATGACCATTTTTCACACTCATGACTGTTGCAGCATACTCGTGGTCCTGTGATCCAAATTCAGACACTTGGGAACTGACTCACAATTATGACTGTTATAGTGTCGTTGGATCATGTGATCCCCTTTTGTGACTTTCTGACAAGCAAAGACAATGGGAAAACCAGATTCACTTAACAACTGTGTTACTAATTTAACAATGGCAATGTTTCAATAGCTATGGCAAGCAAGGTTGTAAAATGGACCAAAATTCTCTTAATAAATGTCTCACTTAGCAACAAAAAGTTTGGGCTCAATTGGGGTCGTAAGTTGAGGACTACCTGTAGTAGAAGTTAAGGTAATAAGGCCACTTCTTCAGCAACTGTTCAAACATGTGAGAGCAGTGAATGAAGGGAACCTGATGACTGGACTTCATGGTTGCAGCTGTTGCAGTGGTCCCAGAATCACATGATCACAAGTCAAGCACCTGCTCTCAATTACATTGTCTCACTGTCCAGAGGACATATGAGCCCAATTTCTGATCTTTCCTGCTGACTTCTGACAAGCAAATCAGTGAAGAAGCCAACAGGTCACAAATGGCAATCATGCCACTGCACACGATTCACTTAATGACGGCAACAAGGACTACTGCATCTCCCATCGTAAGTTGATGCAATCATGTAACAACACACTTTACAAGTGGTTGTACTTATCATTGGTAATCCCAGTTTTGAAAATGACTGCATAAAAAAAATCTGGACAGACAACTGCAGAATAACATGAGAATATAGATACGGTATTATTATACTATCCATATTTATTATACAGAAATAATCTTGTTGGAGCTTTCACGTTTTGTTGTTGTGGATTGTTCACTCATGTCCTCATTATTATCAACATCCTTAAGGCAGCCACTTTAAGAGGCTGGGCTAAACATGATGGGTGTAAAAAGCCAATGTCTCCAAAATACTGATTTCTGAAAATATTGATTTATGTTCTGTTAGTACTGGTTGTTTTTAACTTTTGTTTCATAGCTTCTATCTTAAGCTTCACTTTCTTTGAAACTGATAAGTGTGAATCAGCTATCTAAAAAACAAAACTCAAAGTCTGTAGATACACCTAAAATAATTTTGAGGTTTCAGTCATTATAACTGTGAGATGTATCTCCTCTCTTTTCTAATGTTTTACATTTCAATTTATGTCTACATAGCTTTTTATTTCTATCTATCCCCACTCCCACCCCCCCACCCCAATATCCACACTGGAAAAAATAAAAAGACAATTGATGAATTCTTTTGTCCAAGACTGTTAACTAATCAGAAAATCCAATTTTTAATTTATTTTAATTTTAATTTTTATTTATTCTACAGGGGCCTTTAATTTTAATTTTTATTTAACTTCTGTATTTATTGTACGTTATTGTTGTTAGCCGCCCTGAGTCCTTCGGGAGATAGGGCGGCATATAAGTCCCAATAATATAAATAAATAAATAAATAAATTTCAACTTATGGCAAATGAGAATTTTACACTGTGGGTTTGTGCAAAAGAAAAAAAACACCAATTAATTAAAAGAAGGATTAGTTACAGTAGGTAACTATTGTTTGTAAGGGATTTCGCTTCTTATCTGATTTTAGACCCTTTCAGCACAAAGATGGTGTTCACAATTATATAGGTCCAATAAAGAATTAAGGATGGGGGGTGGGAATGTGGAAAAATATCCTGTACCTCTTAAAAGCACAGAGACCCCAAAACATAGGAAGCATTTGGAGGGAATTTCCAAATTTGGAGGGACCTTGGGTAAAAGAAGAGCAGGAGCAAATTATTCCAATATGTCCCTATGATATATTGTAATAATCTGCTGTTCCAATGATATCTCGATGCGTGAAACACTGTAAGCCCTGAATAATATTCAGAAACATCAGCTAACCTCTTATTGACTCACTTGAAGGTGGAGTGGGAAAAAGAGGTGTTTGGCTAGATTGGTGCCTGCAAAATTTTCCTTCCAAGACCATCAGAAGTATGCTTAAAAACAATTCAGTGCATTCTATGCAAAGAACAAAGCAAAGCTGCAAAGCATGCTATACAAATTCATTGCATTCCATTTAAAGGAACAGTTCATTGGTCATCTGCCCCAGGGAAAATGCATCAGAGTGCTCTACTGGAGGACTAGCTAATTTGACAATTTCTTCAGTTTTACTGCATTTTTACATTATGTTCATTTGGCTAAAGCACCAGGGAAAAAATACTAAAAGCATGATTTTTGAATGTACTACAACTTGTTAAGAAATCAAATGGTCTAGTGAAGTCATCCTGAAATACAGTTTAAGAAATTGTACCTGGAAGACTTTATTTCCAAACTTGCACACTTTTGTTTCCTCAGGAGACACATATGAAATGCACTCCTTGCAGCACTCGTCTCTGGCTTTGATACAACCTCCGGGAGGGGAGCATTTTTTCTTACACAACACAGTGGAATCCTGCATGGAAAGAAAAACAAATCAGCCTTCATACAAGTAACAAACTGATCCCATGTTTAAGATTCAGTTAGTTAAAACTGAATATGTTTAGAGATTATGCTACTCCAGAATGGCTCAGCATTACACAAGCACCTGCATTGGAACAACACCTGAACTTTGCATCCACACTCAGATTATTATACTGCTATTCGTATGTTCATCACTATGCCTTGTACTTGCCCAAATTCTTACCACTACATGGGAATCCAGAAATGGATGGAGTCACTGCTGGACTTCCTTTTCAAAATTAGCTTTGTGTGTTCTTGGGACCCTTCAATGGCATTAATGCTTTCCAGCGCTGGTTTCGGAATTTTAGAGGCCATGAGGCATTCTCAACCACATTTTTAAGCCTGGAAGCTGAAGGATACCACTAACATTTGCAGTTGTTTCTTACAAAATGACTCTTAGTGACTTCACCACTAGAACAATACTATTCTACTTGCAAGCGGTGAGGCGTTCCGACCCTCTTGTTCTGCCCCGAGGTCCCGGGAGTGAGGATGTGCAGCCTCCTGAGCTCCGGCTGGTGTACTTGAATGCCAGGTCTGTCGTCAATAAAGCTCCTCTCGTCCATGATTTGGTCGAGTGTGAGCAGGCGGACCTGGCTTGCATCACGGAGACTTGGTTGGGCCCAGAGGGCGGTATTCCTCTGGCTGATCTTTGCCCACCAGGTTTCCGGGTGCTACACCGGCCTCGGGCTCAGGGTAGGGGTGGGGGAGTGGCCATTGTTATGAGGGAGACCTTAGGTCCGCGGGAGGCCACCGTTCCGCAGATAGTCGGGTGTGAGTCTCTCTTTTTGAGATGCGGCCCTGGTGCGCAGTTGGGCTTGCTGCTGGTGTACCTTTCACCTAGTCACGCAGCAGCAGCCCTGCCTGAGCTTCTCGATGTCCTCTCTGGGTTGGTGGTTGAGTTCCCGAAACTTATAGTTTTGGGGGACTTCAATCTACCATCTCTGGGAGGATCATCTGAGTTGGCTTGGGAGTTCATGGCTTCCATGACGGCCATGGACCTGACGCAAGTAATTTCAGGACCGACTCATGAGGGAGGCCACACCCTTGACCTAGTTTTCTTATCTGGTCGGTGGTTAGATGATCTTGGTGGGGGCTCCCCAATTATTATGCCCCTGTCATGGACCAATCATCATCTCCTGCGGCTGGTCTTCCGTTTTGCTACCCCCCGCCGTGGGTGTGTGGAACCAGTTAGATGGTACCGCCCCAAACGCTTAATGGATCCCGAGAGGTTCCAGGCAGCGCTGAGGTCCCCACCTGCCTCCCCCACTCACAGCTCGGCAGATGCCTTAGTGGAAGCCTGGGAAAGGGCAGCCACTGAGGCTCTTGACCGGGTTGTACCCTTGCGGCCCCTGACCCGATGCAGATCCCGTCGAGCTCCATGGTTCTCCGCGGAGCTCCGGGAGATGAAGCGTCAGAGATGGGGCCTAGAGAGCGGTTGGAGGTCCAGCCGATTCGAATCCGACCGATTGCGACTAAGAACCTATATTAGGTCTTATCTCGCTGCGATAAGGGTGGCGAGGTCTAATCACTTCGCTACCCTTATCGCGTCCACAGATAATCGCCCGGCCGCCCTGTTTAGGGTGACTCGCACCCTCCTTAATCAAGAGGTGAGGGAGGAACCCTTGCAGGGTCGTGCCGAGGAGTTTAACCATTATCTGTCAGACAAAATCGCTCAGATTCGGACCGGTCTGGACTCTGACTGGGCAGAGTCTGGCGATCAGGACATGGGCGGTCTTGTCGATATCACCTGGGAGGAGTTTGATTCTGTGACTCTGGAGGAAGTGGACAGGATTATGGGGAGGCTGAGCTCCACCACATGTTTATTGGACCCGTGCCCTTCCTGGCTGGTTTATGCAGCCCGGGAGAGGACACGCAGCTGGTTCCAAGCAATTATATCAGCTTCTTTGAGTGAGGGTAGCTTCCCTGCCGTCTTGAAAGAGGCGGTGGTGAGGCCTCTCCTCAAGAAGCCTGCCTTGGACCCAGCTGTATTGAACAACTTTCGTCCGGTCTCCAACCTTCGCTTTCTTGCGAAGGTTGTTGAGAGTGTGGTGGCGCATCAGCTCCCTTTGGTCCTGGATGAAGCGGATTATGTAGACCCGTACCAATCAGGTTTCAGGCCCGGGCACAGCACGGAGACGGCATTGGTCGCGCTGGTGAATGATCTCTGGAGGGCTCGGGAAAGGTTTCATTCCTCTGTTCTAGTCCTATTAGACCTCTCAGCGGCTTTCGATACCATCAACCATGGTATCCTGCTGCGGCGTCTCAGGGGATTGGGAGTGGGAGGCACGGTTTTACAGTGGTTCTCCTCCTATCTCCAGGGACGCTCGCAGTCGGTGTTGACAGGAGGGAAGAGGTCGACCGAGAGGTCTCTCGTTTGTGGAGTTCCTCAGGGGTCGGTCCTCTCGCCTCTCCTGTTCAACATCTACATGAAACCGCTGGGTGAGATCATTTGTGGCTTTGGAGTTGGGTATCATCAGTATGCTGATGATACCCAGCTTTTTCTTTCGACCCCAAACCACCCCAGTGATGCCCTCAACGTGATGTCCCGTTGCCTGGAGGCGGTTCGGGTCTGGATGGGGAGGAACAGACTTCAACTCAACCCCAACAAGACCGAGTGGCTTTGCATACCTTCGTCCCGGGTCTATTCGGATATTCCATCTCTCTCTATGGGGGGTGAATTATTACCCCCCGTAGATAGGGCTCGCAACTTGGGAGTCCTCCTAGATTCACGGCTCACCTTGGAAGATCACATGGTGGCTGTGACTAGGGGGACTTTTGCCCAGGTTCGCCTGGTGCGCCAGTTGCGGCCCTATCTAAGCCGGGATGATTTATGCACGGTCACTCACGCGCTCGTGACCTCTCGTCTAGACTACTGAAACACTCTCTACATGGGGCTTCCCTTGAGGACCACCCGGAGGCTCCAACTGGTACAGAATGCAGCCGCGAGAGTTGTGTTGGGAGTCTCCCGATACTCCCATGTCACACCTCTGCTCCGTGAGCTGCATTGGTTACCAGTTGTCTTCCGGGTGAGATTCAAGGTGCTAGTAATGGTGTTTAAAGCCCTACATGGCAGGGGTCCGGAGTACCTTAGGGAACACCTGCTGCCGGCGTCTACTTCCCTCCACCCTGTGCGTTCCCACAGAGAGGGCCTCCTCAGGGTGCCACCGGTCAGAGAATGTCGACTGGTGGCCCCCAGGGGGAGATCCTTCTCTGTGGGAACCAGTTACCGGTTGAGCTCCGGACGGCGCCCGATCTTCGCTCCTTTCGCCGCGATCTGAAAACATACTTGTTTGAGCAAGCTGGCCTGGCCTGAGGGGGGATTGGTGGGGTTTTTTACTATTTTTATTGGGGTTTTTTAGTATGTATTAACTGTACTTTTAATTGGGCATGTATTTAATTACCTTTTATCTTTTGTAAATCTCTGTGTTTTATTCTTGCCCTGTACACCGCCCTGAGTCCTTCGGGAGAAGGGCGGTATAGAAATATTAATAAATACTCTGTACACCGCCCCGAGTCCCTCGGGAGAAGGGCGGTTTATAAAAACAAACAAATAAATAAATAAATTAATTAAAATTCTTGAATTAGCAAATATCTGAAATGCCACCCTCAGCGGCTCTCTTTCAACCAGCATCAGTCTTTAGTGTGGATCTTGCTATTCACACAAAAGATCTAGAAACATCTTTCTCAGGGCAGACTTATACACGAGGCCAAAGGTTAGGGAAGGCAAGGCCAAAAGCAAAAGGCCTGAGAGGGAGCCATGTTGATAACAATGCACAGTTTCCCTGCTGAAAAATAAAGGGCTCTTGGCCTGTTAAGATGCAAGTTTTAATCTTGGGTTTGCTCTCTATGTAAGTTGGCAGTTTTGATTTTCTTTGTGCTAATGGTTTTTCTAGTAGCTGAAATAAAAACTACCTTATCAAAAGTTATGTTCTTGAATCCCTGCCCATGAGCCTTTTAGTACCAGTATCAGCCTGGAAGGGACGAGGCAATGGATAATACCTTGTAAACTTATCTGTACTTTCTAAATAGATCTCAAAACAAAACAAAAAAAACCCTTCTGCGTTATATTTTCCACTAATGTTTTAGATAGGTTAACTAAGTAACAAAATGGGCAATTAAACTTTATTTTTAAATTCTGACTGTAAATCACCATATGAATATTTGTGTATAATAAATATAAATATATGTCCAGTCGCTCTGTCTCAGCCCTAGAAAAAGGTAAGGGCAAACCACTTCTGAAATGTTGCCAATAAAACTGTAGGGACTAATCTAGGCAGTCACCAGGAGTCAACTCAAGGACATGGACAAAAAAAGTTATTCTGATTGATCAAGACTCCCGATCCACCAAATGACCCTTAGCTAACTTGACATACTAATAATTATTTCATAGGATCTTTGGCTTGAAAATTGTACAGATTTTCTTCTGGAATATTTATGACAGCTACCCAGAGTCACTCTTCAGAGTGAGATGGGCGGCATATAAATGTAATAAATAAATGAATAAATTACTGACACATAATCAGAGTGTGATGGCAAAAGAAAAATGAAGTAATTTGGCTTCTGCCAACATAGTAGTTCCTGTAGATAACCAAGCAAGGGGCAACCCCATCTCTGCAAATAAGGAGAGCATCTATGTTCACAATCAGACTGTGCATGTCTCTTCCACAACTGCCTTGAGTAATTGTTTGCCTGGATCTGAGGACAGCAGCATGTACAGGCAAGTTTTAGATATTTTGGCTCCAATACACAAAATACTTTAAAACAGGAGTTAAATATTCATACAGAAATTATGCGTGTTTCCAAGGTTCCAGTTCTTGAACTTACCTATTCTCAGAGACTTATGAGAAGTAACTGTCATATTACAAAAGTCATTGGCAGCAAGTTCACTAGTCTCAGATTATATCAAATTTGTCATAAAAAGAATTATTAATGCCTCACCCTGCATGTACACTTTGTACAGTTGTCATACATAAAGGACGCTCCGTTGTCATAAACATCACTATGAAAGAGGCAACTTCCAAAGGGGAGATCAAACACTTTCCTCTGCCCTGCATATAAATAAGAGAAAGGGAATGTAATTAAAAGAAAACTGCTTTGTAGCAAAATCAACTGTCAGCTACAATGTATTATTGCCTGTGTAAGTCAGTTTTATTTTATTGTGAATTAGAGTGTAAAAATAATAATAAAAGTAGTGTTAAATCTATGATAGCATAATTTCATATCCATAAATTCAACACCTTTTATTCTGACTAGCAATGGCATTCCACAATATGGAGAAAAGTTATTTTCCTAAGCTTTCTACCTGAGTTCATTAAAGAAGCAAAAGATGAATGTAAAATTTATTTCTATGCTAGCCTTCTTCAGTTTGACACCGTTCAGGTATACTGATACTTTAGAATTTAGAAATTTCAGACTGCAGAAGATAAAGTTACTACATCTCAGCTGCAAGAATCTGAACCAGTTAATAACATGATAACATAGCCTGTTATATAGGGTAGAACATTTACCTCCAGTGTGCTGAGAATAGACCAATGGAATATACCTATGGAATATTAATAGTCTGCTTTTGGGAAAACATTACCATAATTTTAAAAAATATTTTATATATCTCCATTTCAGAGTCATGCCATACCAAAAAAAAGGTTTAGTGGCAAAAACTCTTTTCACAATTTGTACAAAAAAAGAGTCCTTGGCATCTCCTCAGCTTGGTTGTTTTCTTGCAGATGTTTTATTACCTGGCTAGATAACGTTTTCAGTGCTAGAAAGAGTGGAGTTTGCTCTTGTTTATATGAACATTTGGAACCAAAATTTCTCTAAAAGTTGTGGTATGTCCCTGTAACTATAAAAACATAATCAAGATCTAAGCTTATTTCTTATAAATAAAAATGGAAAATAAATTAGGACCCTGTGGTGCTCTAAATTCAGTTCCAAAAAATGGTTCATAGCAAGTGGGAACATGAATGTAAAATGTAAAAGCAACAAGCATTTTTAGATTTTTATCTGATACACAGCATAGCCTTAATAGAAATACAATATAACATAACATAAAAATTATGCAATATAGTATTTTCAATAATTGTGGTCCATGTTTCACAAAATTAACCTGTTCACTACTCTGCTTTAACAGCACAATGCAATTTACTGAGTTAGCAACATATTTTCTAATATGTTATGGATTGTGAGAAATGTTCCTTGTAAATGCAATATTCCTATGAAAGTAACCACTTACCTACACATTTTGGGCAACACTGTCCAGAAAGTGTGTGACTGAGATGTTGGGGACATGAAAGAATGGGACACACTTCCTGTATACAATGTGTCCTTCCACCCTAAAAACAAATAAACCCCAAAGGATATTTAGAAAAGAAATACATGCTATGGTATAAATAGACTGATTCAATATTTAAAATACACACTAACAGAGCCTTGTTACACACTAAAAGAGCCTTGGTGGAGCAGTGGGCTAATGCCTCCTTAAGTAACACCAGCTGCCTGCAATTAGTGCAGGTTCGCATCCCACCAGGCTCAAGGTTGACTCAGCCTTCCATCCTTCCGAGGTAGGTAAAATGAGGACCCAGATTGTTGGGGGCAATTAAGCTGACTTTGTAATAATGCCGCTTGGGGTGTGTGTGTGAAAGCCCTAACAAGCAGGCATATACATAGAATGAAGGCTACTGCTAAGCTTGTAAGCCGCCCTGAGTCTTCGGAGAAGGGCGGGATATAAATGGAATTAAAATAAAATAAAAAATAAAAATAAAAAAAATAACAGTGTAAAAAAACAACAGAACTCAATTGCATGATGCACATGCTTCCAGGATTACATAAAAATCAAATTCAGGTAAGACAAAATAACAAAACCTCAGATGGAATCTCTAGAAATCTAACTTCATTATTACTATATCTGACCTGGGATTGCACTTTTTAAAGCATATTTTAGGACCATGCCAACTTAATGAAATTGAATTCTGAAAACAATGTAATATTCTGTGCTTTTGTAGAGCTGTATGTCTCCAATCCTTTTCCTAAAGTTACAGGCAGTAGAGTGAATATAGAGAATAGAGTAAACACTTTTTCAGATAATATTGAGCTATAATATCTTTTAGATGATGACTCACCATGGATGGAATTTCTTTCTATAGAAATACATCCCACCCATCATCCATTGGATATCTGGATTTTTTAGACAAGCTTTTTTCTATAAATTCATTTTTTTAAACTTGGAGGTCATGTTTTTATTAATTAATTAATTCTACACATTTGTTTGTTAGCAATTTTTAAAATTGTAGGTAATTAGTTTATGCATTTAATATTGGATGCTTCATTATACCACTATTATGCAGTGATAGCAGAAGATTGCAGATGATACCACTCTAATGGCAGAAAGTGAAGAACTAAAGAGCCTCTTCTTGTGGGTGAAGAAGGAGAGTGCAAAACTTGGGTTGAAACTTAACATTAAGAAAACCAAGATCATGGCATCCGGCCCTCTCAATTCCTAGCAAATAGATGGGGAAGAAATGGAGGTAGTGACAGAGTTTATTTTCCTGGGCTCCAAGATCACCGCAGATGGGGACTGTAGCCAAGAAATTAAAAGACGCTTGCTCCTCGGGAAGAAAGCCATGGCAAATCTAGACAGCACACTAAAAAGCATAGATATCACCGTGTCAGCAAAAGTGTGTATAGTCAAGGCTATGGTCTTCCCAGTTGCAACGTATGGCAGTGAAAGCTGGACCATAAGAAAGGCTGAGCGCCAAAGAATTGAGGCCTTTGAACTATGGTGCTGGAGAAGACTCTTGTGAGTCCCTTGGACTGCAAGGCATTCAAACTGGTCAGTCCTAGAGGAGATCAACCCTGACTGCTCTTTAGAAGGCCAGATCCTGAAGCTAAAACTTAAATACTTTGGCCACCTAATGAGAAGGAAGGACTCACTGGAGAAGAGCCTAATGCTGGGAAAGATTGAGGACAATAGAAGAAGGGGACGACAGAGAATGAGGTGGCTGGATGGAGTCACTGAAGCAGTAGGCGTGAGCTTAAATGGACTCCAGAAGATGGTAGAGAACAGGAAGGCTTGGAGGAACGTTGTCCATAGTTTCACGATGGGTCGGACACGACTTCGCAGCTAACAACAACAACAGCAGAAGATTTTGGATCTGAACAACACAAAAGTTTTTGTAACAAAAAACAAAATATGTTTAATGTTATAAGATCGGCCATTCTCATTATTTTTTATAAAACAATACTAATAGTAGGCTGGGAGGAAACTAAAGAACTTAAGCCATAAAAGTCTATGGATTGCTTTTTTATTCCAACCTGCCTGCAAAACAAAATCTTGTCTATGTTTCTAGGCTTCCAGATGCACTTGATTTAGTTTTAAAAAATATTATAAACAAATACATAGAAATCTGGCATATTGTAAAACAAAACAGCTTTTTTGCATCATCTTTATTTCCAAGAATTTCTGTGGAACCCATATGGAACAGATACTCAAAATTACAAAATGTCCATCACCTCATAGGTTGGCTAAACACGGCATAAAGGTTCTCTGTCTCATTATTAGGAGCCATTTTCTGATTCTACTTCCTTGAAAAGTAAATAAGTACAATTGATATTGGATTTGAAGTCAAATGCTTATCAGGAGGAGGAGGAGGAGGAGGAGGAGGAGGAGGAGGAGGAGGAGGAGGAGGAGGAGGAGGAGGAGGAGGAGGAGGAGGAGGAGGAGGAGGGGGAGGAGGAACTCAGGCAGGAATCAAAGATGCTTATACCAGTAAACATCTTGATTAATTTTTGCCTAGAATCCTAGCTACCAAGATCCTTCCTTGGAAATTAATTCTGCTTGTCTTCAGATTCTCCCTCTTGCTGATTCTTGGGATATGTTTGCTTCAGTGAGTCTACTATGTATATATGAAACCTGGAATGAATTTATGATTTTGATACAAGATTGATGGATTTATTAATATTTGCCAAAACAGGCCAGTCTTGGTTTTTGTAATGAACCTGGATACATGATAACAAGGTGCTACAGAAAAAATATATATGCTAAATTACAAGTTAGCTTGGTATAGGAATATTCAACTAGAAGCCAGGAGCCCAGGAAAAGAAACAAACTGAAACCTTGGAAGAAGAGAAAAGCAATGTCAAATTCTATTTAAGGGGAAAAACCCTCTTAGAGCTAAATGGTAAAATATCAGATAAATAACGAGGCTTATCTGCTATAAAATTGTTCAAGGAGTAGAGCCAGTTTGGCATGGTAGTTAAGGTACCAAGTCAGAAAACCAGGAGACCTGGAATTCTAGTCCTGCCTTAGGCATACAGCCAGTTGAGTGACCTTGGGCCAGTTGCCGTCTCTCAGCTATAGGAAGCAGACAAGGACAAATCACTTCCAAAAACCCTTGCCAAAAAAACTAAAGGGATTAAATCCAGGCAGCTGCTAGGAGTCAAAAACTGATTTAAAATCAAACAAAGAAAGAAAGTGGAATGCAACCTTCATCAAGAAAGGTTACAATTGCATGGATGCATGGATGGATGGATGGATGTCTGACAAGATTCTGGAGAAGGCTTTAAAGCAACAGGGTTAGTTGGTGTGTTATTAATCCAGATCTCAATGTTAACTCAGTGAAATGATCACCAAAACCAAAAGAGGATTTGTTATGGAAGCCCATATATCTTGGAAGCAAGGCATCACTACTTGGAACTTTGAGGCTAAATCCATGGCTCATCCTTGATAGATATAAAGGGCATACCAAAATCCATCAACAGTGCCTGGACACAGAAAAGTATTTTTGTTCCATCTGAAACAGGTTTTGGATAGGACATATAGGTGGAACTATGGACTGAGTAGTTTACAACATTGCATAATATTTTTAAAGCCTATCCAGAGTGTTATCAATCTTATTGCTAAATAAGCCATCTCCATCAAAAGGAACATTGTCAATTCTAACTTTTAATCTCAAATATGAGTCATGGTGATACAGGGTAATGGAAAACATGTCATAATTTTGACTGACAAGCTAGTTGCATGATGAATTCCTGCTTTGCAAAAACTTCTGCTTCTGTATGAATAGTTATTTGTCTATTTCTTTAAATGAAACAGAAATGGGGAGAAGCAGCCAGTCCAGGACACAATCTGGTGGTGGAATTCCAGAACAATCTGGTATAGAAGATTAATACTTGTAGTGGTTTGTGTCACTATATCTTAGGCTGTTCCAGATAGAATGGAACATGTATCAGAACTATGAAAAGACCTGAAAGGATCAATGATCTATTATGAAGGAAGGAATATTCTTTATTGGCCAAGTGTCACTGGACACACAAGGAATTTTTCTCTGGTGCATAAGCTCTCATTGTATATATATGAACAAAAAAGTGGTAAGTCATAGATCATAAATCATAAAATGCAATCATAAATCATAAGATACAAACAAGTGATAAATCATAAGATACCAGTAGGAGAAGATAGTAGGAAAGATGAGAAAGTTATGAATATGAGAAGGATAGTAGCAATACAGCCCTATTACACGGTTAGATATCCTTAGGGATAAGACAGTGCTGTGGGAATTATGTGTTTAGCAGAGTGATGACATGGGGGGGAAAACTATCTTTGTGTTTTGACATACAATGCCCATAATGGCATCCTGAGGGGAGAAGTTGAAATAGTTTATGTCCAGGATGTGAGAGGGCTGTAGATATTTTCTCAGTCCTGTTTCAGTCTCTTGCAGTATACGGGTTGTCAATGGAAGCCTGGCTGGTTGCAATTGCTTTTTCTGCAGTCCTAACTAACCATTGAAGTCTGGATCTGTCCTGTCTGGTTGCTGTGACAAACTAGACAGATACAGAAGTACAAATGACAGACTCAGTAATTCCTCTGTAGAACTGTATCAGCAGCTCCTTGTTGCAATCTGAGCTTTCTGAGTTGACGCAGGAAGAACATTCTCTTTTGCCTTTTTAATGATGGTTCCAATGTTAGCTGTCCATTTCAAGTCCTAGGAGATGATAGAATCCAGAAACTTGAACGTCTCTATTTTGATACTGTGTTATTTAGAAGTGTAAGAATACGAAGCCTTTTCTTAAAATCTACTATAATTTCTACAGTTTTAAGTATGCATCACAGGGCCAGTTGTTTAATCTCTGTCTGTATGCAGATTCATCATTATGTCACATAAAACCAATGACTGTTATATCATCTGCAAACTTCAGAATTTTAACAGAGGGATCCTTCAAGATACAGCCATTTGTATCATTGAAGGAAAAGTTTTCATCAGGGTTCAGTCCAAGCCAGGAATAAACAACATGGTTACTGCTTTAGAAAGAAGGTTGTAGTTTATTGAAGAGGAGAGCCAGACAGAAAAGTGGTTCTGGAAGAAAAGAGTGCACATGTAGTAGGGAGTGCACATGTAGTAGGGTTTTTATACCCTCTTGGGCTGTTGTTTGGAATTGTTTCCTGTTCCTGTTTGAGGCTTTGTATTTCCTGTGTCATGTACTTTGACCTGAATCTGAGTGTGCCCCTTTGGCATCTGTGGGTTAATCCTATTATGTCCTGTCCTAGAGTTTAGGTGGGATACATAGATTTTAGGTGTCTTTGTCTTCCTAAGCTTCTAGTTGGAGGGCTCCAACCTCCTGAATGGATTATTACATCTGCATTTCTACAGAGCTGGTTTCTGCTTGGGGGAAGGAGACTTGGAGCTATTAATAAAAACTGGGCATGTTTTTCTGCCTCTTTAAGATCCTATGAGAAAATATAATATTCTGCTCTTTTAATATTTCCTTCTCTGGGGGTGGGGACTGACTTCCCACAGTACATAGAGAAAGGAATAATGGAACATAGGACCAACCTAAACCAATGCAGAACAACTGTAACTTGGGTGATACACCATCATAAATTACCAAAACTGTAAATTAAACTGTAAAGCAAATTAATAATTAATCCCAGGTGGCACTTTTAAATGAATGATGATAAGGAAACCATAGGAGTACAACCATGCATTTAGTTTTAAAATTATAATTATATTAAAAATTTTATTTAGCATCTTTCATAAGAATCCAGGTTTTACATGAATGTCATTTAAGAGGAAAATTATACATTATATAGTTCAGTATATATAGTTTGTAACTCCTGTAGAATACATAAGGAATGGCCTTGAAAGAAAGAAGCAAGAGCTGCTACAGAGGCATTGGTCAGATAAACAGAAGTTAAGTCCCTTCCAGGAAGCTGACTTGTCAAATGTCTCCGACAAGCTCCTCCCTAATCCCCACAAAGATAAAAGGAGAGGGGGGAAGATTCAAGATTCTATTACTATGGAATTAGTAAATAGTAAAATTTTACTATTTATTATGTTTACTATTCATGTATCTAGAAATATCCAAATAAAAATGAAAATGCCTTCTCAAACTAGCTTCAATATAATTGTTTGATTAGCTTAACATAATGTGCCATTTTTTTGGAAATGGGCTTCATTGATTTGATTCATTGTGCGCTACATTTTGATGGTGTTATGATATTTTAAAAAATATTAATAGCTTATAAATGTTAAATTATTCTTTATATATTTTCACATCTTGAATATTAAAGGTAATATTTAATAACATGGATAAATATTTAATAACCCAGGGGGGAAATGTTGTGGAAAAAACCTGATCAATTTGGTTAGCTGTTAAAAAAGACTCCTGATTCACATACCATAAAATCCTTGGAATATTAAAATTCCATGTAATTATGAGACTAGTCCTCTTTTGGAATAACGTTTTTTGTGTGGTTGCATTCAGCTGCAACAACTTTTTTGTATGCTGTCCATCAGCTAGCAATTTAGATCAAAAGGAAGCCACTGAATTACAACCATTCTTCTCCACAAATGGCAAACATATTGAAACATATGATGCCGCAGGTTAAAGCTGTACTGTTGTTTGTCGCATATTCTAACTTCCAAGAGTTCTGCTTCCAAAGAACACAAGAGCAAACTTTGGTTTCTCAGCCTTATAGCAGAATGCATTATACTGATTTCAGTGGATTTCTTCTTAATAAAGAAGCTATGTTAAACCTATAACACAGCAATCTGATTTTATTCAATGAATACACTTTTATTTATTTTAACTCATTAAGCTGAATATTTTAATCCACTAATTATACTAACACACTTCCTGACTTTTAGACTTAGAAACATACAAAATATATATTACACCCTGCTTATAATTTATGCCATAGAAGTCCCATTGCTTGTTGCATCAGCCGTAATTGTGGTTTCTTATCCCATGCACCAAGCCAAGGTTAGCATAAACCATGAAATAAAAATCACCTTCAGTTATGGTTACAATTTCTGTTTGCTGGCTGATTAGAAACTGTTTTGAATTTGTGGTGCTCCAATTTTTCTTGGTGGATTATGTGAATTAACCTTTTCCATATGAAGCAAATCAGGAATTTTAGGTTTCATCCTCTACTTAATGAGATGGGGCTTAACACTGGAACTTGACAATAAGAGTTCTGACCAGTTAAAGTGGAGCGACATGTATATGTGAATATTGTTGATAACTGAAGCTGCAAGGTAGGCAGTCTCCTTTTGAAGGAAACCCTCTTCCCACATCCTGGCTCTTTGGCTCCTTTCCATCCCACCAATGAAGTCAACATGCTATGGCACTTCACCACATCAGTGCGCTTGTTAAAACCAAACAACTTTCCCTCTCCTAACAGTATCTGTAAGGGGAACACGATGGAATGTATGCCTCACCACAAACCATTGTCTCATTTACTTGCAGCTAATGTCAAAAAACAACTACAAAAGCCTGGGAGTATACTGTGATTCACATGTTGTCCTTTCTCATCATCACAATTTGCACTGTTTCCCACCACCACCACCACCTTTGTTCCTGAAATGCCCAACCCAACATAAAACAATGAGAAAGATGGGGGTCTTTTTTCTTTTTCTTTTGCTGGTCCTTTTAGTCAACCAGACTTTAGTTAATTCCAGACACATTATATGTGGAAAACCTATATCTATTTCAATTGTTCCTTTAGTCAACCAGAGAGAATGTTCCTTAGGAGTTCTGGAAGTTACGAAGCCAACAATATCAGGATATTAATGGAGCAGCACAAAAATACTTCTCAGAGACAGATGTGTTCTTCGTGTTACATGAATAAGCAATAAATTCAGGTGTGCCACCCTCCCCACTCCTATGTAACCACAAAAGTCCAAAAGCAGACCAATTGTGATTAGTCTTGCAGTGTTTTCTAAGAAAGACTAATTATAACATACCAAGATTGGGACATAATCACTGTTTAAAAACTAAAACAATAACTTCCACTTTGTTATTCAGAAACATGCAAGAAGGAAAAGAAGAGAAGAGCCAGGGAAACTGAGTCTTGCATAATGTCTGTATTATGTCCAAATATAAGCAGGAACCAAACCGCATTTTGATGGGAACAATTTAAGAAAGGAAACGGAGACACTGACTGAAGTTTCATCATAGAACATTGAAGTTGAGGACATGAATAATGGAAAGGAAAATAAGAGGGGGGAAGAAAGCAAACCAGATGTGAACTTGTAGCTTTTGTAACCAATATGCGATACAGCAAAATATTAAAATTCAATATGTAGAACAAAGTAACCAGAACATAAAAATGGGAAAATCATAGTAGGAAGGATTATTTTTGTTATTTAGAGTAGCATGTATGAGGAAATAATACTGAAGAGATTATTTCCTACATTCATAATTAGCTGCATAATAAAGATCTTTCTAAAAATAGCCTGGAAATTGAAACCCACTAGTTTTAATCTCCAGAAGTTGAACTAGACAAACAGCTACGCATATCTATATTACAGTGCAATCCTAAATGAACAAAATTACATGAGGAAGTAAACATATGTGTGCGTATGTGTGTGTGCGCGCACACACACATACAAACACACATACACACTGATACTATTGAACTTTGGTGTTAGAGAAGACTGTCCCATGGACAGCCAAGAAACAAATAAATGGAATATCAAATATCAAACAAATTGATCCAGAATTCTTATCTGAGGTATAAGTGACCAGGTTCAAATGATCCTACTCTGGACACATTATGTGTGAAAAACTATCTCTGAAGCTAGAGCTGTGCTTTGAAGCTGGAGAATGCTCCGATGTTGAGAAAAGTGGAATGAAAGAAGAGGATGATCAAATGCAAGGTGAATAGACTTAGTTACAGTGTGATGGATGCACTGTTGGAAGAACTGAGGGACCAGATTAAGGACAAATAGTCCTGGGGGGAAAAAACCCTATCGATATAGTCACTAAGGGTTGACATCAATTTGTTGGCACATAATGGATCACTCAATCAATGAACCATTTCCATAGCTCCAGTTGTTTAACTTAGCCAAAAGGTTAAAGTAAAAAATTGGATGGTTTCAATTCCCCCCCCCCAATTATAGAGCAAATTGTTTCACTGCATGTTGTAATGCCCTAAGAGACAAATTAATTTTTTAAAACCTGGAAGAGAAACTAGGACGAGTGGAGGCTGGCTGGCTACTTACCGCCAATTTGGTTCAGGTCTCACTTTCTAATCCACAATTGTGAGACCTGGACTCACAATTTATCTGCAGTCTAATCAGGGAAATCAGGAAATTTGCATGCTATCAAACATATTAGGTATTCCTGAGGAAACATCTTTCTGGAAAAGACTGGGTGGGTGGGTTAGAGGCTGTATATTTACATTGTAATTGCTGAGATGGCTGATTTTAAACAGCCAACCTGAGCTGTTTAAATAGTTGCAGAAAAACAACTCTCCAGATGTAGTCATCATGCTATCTAAACTATGTAGCTTTATAGCCATAGATCAATGCACAATTTCTCATAAAGATTGGGAATTACAGAAGTTGTAGTCCAACACATCTGGTTGGGCATCGTACTAAAGAAAGCTTAGTTACTGGATGGAAACCCCAGCAATTTCTCTATTTCTAAATACTTACAATGCACTGTGGTAATATTCTTTTACTGAACATATACTAATTCTGATAGACTGCACACTCAAGTCTACGCAACAGACGCTTGCCTCTTAAAGAAGATTTGCAATCCATGCTTATCACATATATCAACTTCAGAAATACAAGATTTCATACCTTTCAACTTCCATCAGCATAGTTATCAAAAGATACCTGGACCATAAATTAATACTTCTTCTTTTAATTACAGACATTGGAGACCAGAAATATTATAGCTAATTCAGTCTCTCAATAAAAACTTTGTTACTTTGCACAAACTAGTGCATATCTGCAAAATCAGAATCTTCACACCGTTTTTAACCAATTAACATTTAAAATCCTACTCATAGTATCAGTTCTGCATCCATTATGATAACATGTGTATGATCTGTGTCTAATACCTTTAAGATCTAAATACCATACAGGATTATAAAATCAGGCTTCTGGAATTAGTAAGCACTTGTTAATAAAATCTATGTGGGTTTGAAGTCTTCACTTTTTATAGTACCACAGATCTCTGCTTCTGCCACAATTTGCTAGCCTTTATTGTTCCATGGGGACTCTAAATTCTTTTTTGTAATAATACAGGTGTCCGCAAAGATCATAACCCCCCATTAACAAAAGTTAACCTATACTGGAAAAATCAGGATTGGAGGAACTCCAAACAGAGACTGGGAAGGTTTCACTGCCAATTTTTAAAGAGGTTTCCACAGTCAGAGATGAGTTAAAAATCATGCATTTTGACATATACTATTCCTCGGCAGTGCTTGATTTTATTTCCTTCTCTGCTTCCTTTTCTCCTTGTTCCAGAACATTACAATAAAAGCAATTTAATACTCTTTTACACTGACCAGCATTGTGTGTTAATGTGGAGACTAGATGGGAGTCAAGGATTGTTCACCCAATTAATGTCAACGCTGCAACTTCGTTTTCGGTTGCCACAGTTGAGGGGGGGATGTGTGCTTTTAATGTTAGACAAAACAATAAATTGTCCTGTGGGAACCAAGGTCATTGCTGCTTGGGTTTTGGCGGGCTCAGCTTTTTGCTAGAAAGCCTGCCAAAGTAGTTTATTGGGAAATGCAATCAATGACATATTACTGGGGTGGGAATTTCAACTTTGTAACCTTTGGGACAGAACTTCAGTCTTGGTTTCACTTTTGATCGTGTGGATAAATATGTTCTTTAAGAAAACCTCTTGCCTTGGAGTTCTATATTTACTGGTCTCATCTATCAGAACCATGCTATTTAATGCATTGTTGGCTAAATCATTACTTTGAAAAAATATTCACAGCTAATCTGTTCTTGGTAAAGTATGCAGATTGATCTGAAAATCACAGGCTTGAGCATGAAGAGTTGTCAACCTATGCTTAGCCAGTATCCAAGCACCTCTGTGAATCATAGTGAGTTTTATTTTATATTATTAAAGGACAAAGACAGCTTTTCCTTCATTTCTCAAAGTTCCTTTGAAAACCAGAACACCCTGATTTTCACTGGGGTCTGGGAAGTCCAAATGGGCACAATCTGATCATAAATCACCATTGTCCTCTCATTTCAAGCAGTGACTAAAGAAACCAAGAAATTTTTAAAAAATAACAGCCATTTCCTTACCATGCACAAAACCTAGGTGGGCATATTTCCAAGTAGGAAAGCCCCCTTCTGTGCTCAACCACATTTCAATAAAGCTTACAAAGTTGTCCCTCTCATTCATAATAAAATCAGAGATGAGGCAAATCTTATTACAAATCAACCCTGCATTAAGCAGAAACTCTGAACTCTGCTCAGTGCTTAAGTACTGAGGCTCTGAAGACAAGACATTAGGCTAAAGCATAGTGAAGTAGAATATGTCATTCACCAGGTCTGTCTTCCCTAACAGCTGCCCACCCCTATCTTCCATCATATTTCACCTTGTTCATACATCTAGAGCAGACAGATAATATATATACACACAGGGATGGCAACTTTTCCAGCTTGCAGATGAAAAAAATATTGAATATTGCTGACCGAACCACATTTCCAGAACCTTATCCTAAATTCTTATGAGATGTCTTGTGAAAGAGTAAATATTTCATGAGATGTTGAACCTCCAACACAATCATAAGAGTGTTTCACACAATTGCGCCAAAAACTTGTAAGATTAAGCAGCCTCATCAGATTTGTTTTCAATAAAAATGATATCAATATAGTATATAATAAAATTGTCCCAAAAGTAACACAGGTTATTTTCTATCATTTCTTCTCTCTTTCCTGCTTTAAGTCCCCCAAACAAATGTTATATTCCATATCTAAATGTGAATAATGGCTGATCCAGACAAGTTCATTCCCTCTGAGAGATAACATTAATGGGACTTAAGTCCACCTTCCTCAGCTTGGCTCTAACTCCCAAAATAGGAAACCTTTATCATATTTGCATTTGTATACCTCTTTGTTGTTTAGTTTTCCTCACCTTTTCTTTCAATCAGAACCAAAGAACCATAGTAAATATCTAGCATCAGAAAATGCATTTACTGTTGCCTTAGATTGGAAAATGTTAAATATTCTTGGATTCCCCTTATTTTTCTGTTTTCCAGAAAGTGATAATCTAAGAATTTAGAGGGAACAAAGGGATTATCTTGGTGGAACAGTGGGCTAATGCCTCCTTAAGTAACACCAGCTGCCTGCAATTAGTGCAGGTTCGAGTCCCAACAGGCTCAAGGGTTGACTCACCCTTCCAGCCTTCCGAGGTAGGTAAAATGAGGACCCAGATTGTTGGGGGCAATAAGGTGACTTTGTAATAATGCCGCTTGGGGGGGGCGAAAGCCCCCTAATAAGCAGGTATATACATAGAATGAAGGCTATTGCTAAGCACATTGATTTGTGCTTTAAATTGTAAGCCGCCCTGAGTCTTCGGAGAAGGGCGGGATATAAATGGGATATATATATATATAGTTTAGTTTAGTTTATAGTTTTATTTAATTTATATACTGCCCTTCTCCTTGGTGGGGACTCAGGGCGGTTCACAGGGCATATACAAAAAAGACAATACAAAAATTAAAAAAGATTAAACCCATGCCCAGTTAAAAACAGTGAACAAATCCAAAACAACTATTAAAACCCATCCCCGTCAGGCCAGACCAGCTATTTCAAATAGGTGGGTCTTCAGGTCACGACGGAAAGTTCGGAGGTCTGGTGCCATCCGGAGCTCCACCGGCAGTTGGTTCCATAATGCCGGAGCGCCCACAGAGAAGGCCCTCCCCCTGGGGGCCACCAGTCGGCATTCCCTGACTGGCGGCACCCTGAGGAGGCCCTCTCTGTGGGAACGCACAGGGCGGAGGGGAGTTGACGCCGGCAGCAGGTGGTCCCTGAGGTATCCCGGACCCATGCCATGTAAGGACTTAAAGATCGTTACCAAAACCTTGAACCTCACCCGAAAGACAACTGGTAACCAATGCAGCTCGCGGAGCAAAGGTGTAACATGGGAGTACCGGGAAACTCCCAAGACAACTCTCGCGGCCGCATTCTGTACCAGCTGGAGCCTCCGAGTGGTCTTCAAGGGAAGCCCCATGTAGAGAGCATTACAGTAGTCAAGGCGAGAGGTCACGAGCGCATGAGTGACCGTACACAGGGCATCCCGGTTCAGATAGGGCCGCAACTGGCGCACCAGGCGAACCTGGGCGAAAGCCCCCCTAGTCACGGCCACTATATGATCTTCCAGGGTAAGCCGTGAATCTAGGAGGACTCCCAAGTTGCGAGCCCTATCCACGGGGGGTAAGAGCTCACCCCCCATAGAAAGAGATGGAACATTTTGAATGTCCCGGGATGCCGGAATGTACAGCCACTCAGTCTTGTCAGGGTTGAGTTGAAGTCTGTTCCTCCCCATCCAGACCCGAACCGCCTCCAGGCAACGGGGCATCACAGCGAGGGCATCACTGGGGTGGTTTGGGGTCGAAAAGAAAAGTTGGGTATATATATATATATATATATATATATATATATATTTGTTTTCTGAGGTTTTCGCGGGTGCCTGTATGTGGATCCTTGGTTTTTCGGGTTTTCCCCCACGTAGAACTAAAGGTGTAAGCGCAACGTTTCGACGGAATCCCATCCGTCATCATCAGGCTGGTGGTTTTGGCTTCCTTCTTCTGGATCTTTGGATCTTTGGTCATATGGATCTTTGGTCATTCGGGTTTTTCCCCGCGTAGAATTGAAGGTGTAGGAGCAAGCTGAGCAGGAGGGAGGAGACACCTATTTCCTCAAATGGATGAATACTCATCCATAAGAAATTTCTTTCCTCCTACTTTTTCTTCCAGTGTACAGTATTTTCAGCTGTATAAATGGGCAGACTTTATGAGCCAGCTTTACAGTAATTCCAATCTAGCAATGTCAGCCCATCTTTTAACAACATGCAAAGATGTCATCTGAAATTGTTTTAGAAATGCAGCATAGTTGTGTGGCCAAATTGTAAGTATAAGCCACTGGTTAACTGCTGAAATACCTTCCACCCACAATGACAAAATAATAGCTGCTGCTATGCAAAAAGCAGGTTTGGTGTTGGAGCCAAGTGCCTTGTTTATTTAGATATATGCTTCAGTGCTCTTCTAAGTGGAGGCTGATGACAGATGTGTTTTTAAGGAAAAATATTAACTCTAAAAAATGTCAGCATCTGTTCTTTTTCAGCCAAGCCTTACAATATCACACCTCATTTTTCAACTCTAAAGAAGTGCATTTTGCTGGTGTAAATTATTGATATTGATGTCTCACAGTTTTATTATAATGCTACTGAGTTACTGCTCCTGGTATTATAGGTCTACATGCAAATATGGGTCAATTACTGCAAGACAGCTGTCGTCTTCACGTGGCCTACAGAGTCAAGTTTATGTTTTTTCTTCTACAAGGTTTCCACCTGTGTGGAAGACAAAATGGAAAACACTTTAACTCAGTCAAAATTTATTAATTAATCCTCTCTTTTTCAGATCATTAAGTGGACTTTTTAATAAGCCAGTGTCTTCTGTGAAACTCTGTTGATGAAGAGGGATGAGATTACACTTTTAAAAAAATTCTATTCACTGTGTTTCTGCCTTAGAATTTCTTCATTATTTTGCCTTTAAATGATTACTTTTTCTTCCTCATTTCTAAACCAATGGATTAAACATAAGCAGTAACTTCAACCCCAGAAATACTATTTCATTCAAACTGCTGATTTGGGGGGGATGGTTTTACCATTTCTGATTGATCCATTTCTTGACATATATCAAAAAACAACACTGAAAAGTGACATTTTAAGTGAATATGATATTTCCTTTTATGGTGAGACATATGAGGAAATCCAAAAGTCTCAAAGGTCCTTCACATCCTTAAATTATCACTACTACAATATTTGAGCAACTGTCTTCAGCCACCAAACACTTAAGTGACCTTGAGAGTTGTCCCAAAGATGCTTTTTCATGAGGCAATTAGACTTTCTTGTTTTTCTTTGAAGACATTTCACTTGTCATCCAAGAAGCTTCTTCAGCTCTGACTAGATGGTGGGGAATGGAAGGATTTATACTCCTTGCAGACACTTGATCATTTGCATTCTGATGACTGAGAATCTCCATAGAGACCTTGAGAGTTCCAATCCAATCAGAAACATTTCTTGTGAGATTTTGGATATCCCTCTCTAACCTTGTATAATGGTTTCTACAGGGTTCATTTTTATTTGGGCATACCTTACATAAATTGTTCCACTCAATAATATTCCTATTAAGTCAAGAAAGGTTTTAAACAGTCTTGTTGGTAGGTGTTTTTTTCTTTCTTCTTCCAAGCTGTGATAAAATATCAAAAAGTCTGGACTTTTTTTAAAAAACCAACTGCATAACTCTACTAGATCAGTACAACGAAACCTTGTTAAACTATAACCTCTAATATAAAATTTTGTACTGCAAGAAATTCTCATAAGGAATCTTGAAATCTTTCCAATACATTCCAATAAATTTCCAATATATCCCTGCTTAGCATGCCACTCTAATTAATTGAAACTACAGCTGATTCCCTTCATCATTTTTCCCAACCAAATTAAATAGTATAGTGAAAAAGGGAGGGTGGAGAGAAATTGTTCTCTTTCATTAAGATGCCATTAAAATATTCACCGTTCTTATTTTCAATAAATTGTATCCTGCATGCATTAGAATTCCAATTCATTCATGAAAACAAATGTCTTAAATTATACATAATATACAGTAACAGTTGTCTAGCTATGCTTGAGCTCAAAGAAGCATTTAAGAAATTGAAGTTCATCAGGTAATAAAGAATTGCTAAATTCTTAGTATATTATAAGATCCATGAGTATTAAAGGCTTCAATAGATAACAAGTGGTGGCTTGGGATTATGCAAAAGGAAGAAGATTCACTAATATTTCATCACACTTAGACAAAGTCCATAGAGCACAGTGCTACCTAAACAACCTGAAGCAACAAACATTTCATGAGGAATAGATAAAAGTGAACCACCACTTCAAATTTCTGAGCATTTACTTCTTCGTTTGTATTAAACCTTCTTCTCTCATCGGAACACAGTATCTCTTACAGGACGAAGGTTTCTAGCAAAATTAGGCAAACCTGATTATTGAGACCATCTTATGCCATCTCACTTGGATGGCAGTAGCTTTCCAAGCTCCTTCACATCATATTTCTTTTTAATTTAAGATGCCAAGGAATATTCCCCCTCTTTTTTTCCATTTTCAAGATTTCCTATGTCTGCTTTATATCTTTTTAAAATAAAATACTACATTTTAATCAGTGCAGAAATCAGAACTATTATTCACTTTGGTTAGTATTTCTATCACACACTATGAATATATCAGACTAATATTCTTCTTGCCAGATCAATGGCTTCCAAGTACATTGTATAAGAATTTGAGTAGCAAATATGCTAAATTAAGTCCAAAGAAATATTGCTTTTCTGGCACTGAAACTATCTATGTTCCAAATCTTTTTGGAGACTTCAATGAGATTAGTAAAGATGGATGAGCTCTACAACATAGAATTTTATGAAAAAGTTGAGTTTGTCCAAGATATGTTGAGGTCACGCTAGATAATGGGGAGGACAAAATACATCAGGCTAATCTGATCTTGTGGGCTGAAGAGGATTTTCAGAGAATATTCATAAGCAGAAATTCATTGTAAAATATTATTTGAAGAAAGATAGTTTGAAAACAACTTTACAAAATTATAACTATACTATTCAGTATCTTATACTCCAATTATGCTTTAAACAGGTTGTGTATCCATATATGTTTTTCCTGATGTTTTGCTGTTGAAGGTTGTTAAATTCCTATCCCATCTTTCTTTCAGTGGTTCAAGATAGCTTATTTGTCTAGCTGCCTTCATTTTTCCTCCACAAAAACCCTAAGTTCAGCTGGAGAGGAGGAAAGTCGTTGACCAGTTGTTATCCAGTGGGCCACGGAAGTCCAAGTCCAGCACTTTAACTCATTTAACCAAATTAACCTAAGACCTGTCAGGCCTTTTTTCAATTTGTGTAACTACACATAGCAAAGAAAGGTAATTCTTAATTCTATTCTTCTGTTCAAAATTAATTATTTTTTTCTTTTAGAAAACAAAACATTTAATCCAAGGAGGATCAGTGCAAGTACTCCCAGTAAAATTAATATTATAAACATCTTTTATTCTTTTTAAAGATCCTTTTTAAGACATGGATATTTAAGGTATATTTTGAGGTAAAGAGATTCAGCTTTCAAAAAGACTTTTTCCTCCTATGGTCTTGTTATTCTTATTGTACTCTTTTATTGCTCTTGTTGCTTCAAAGCTTTCAAGTTAATCACATTGTAACAATCATTTGGAAACTAAGATATACTGTAAATATTTAAAATAATGAAAAATAATAATCTGGTTGTTTCTCAGAATCCAACTATCAGAACCTCTTGCACTGGGTTCCACAGTTTATTTTCCCACTATTTCTCTTTATGTATTTTTTCATCCATACAATGTGAGGCACTTAAAAGTTTAAAAGAATGAGGACAGATCTGCTCAGTTCTTTGAGGCAAGCAAAATACAGGGAATCTGTAATAATCATCGTTATAATGTAATAAATTGATATCCCATAAATATCTTACAGAATTGCCCCAACACCTGTCGTGCTGCTGCCTGAGTTCTGTGGCCACTTGCGACCCGTACAACATGTGGCACATCGCGCTGGTGCCAGCATTCATGGCAGGAGGCTGCATGGCTCATTGTGCCGATCGCACTGGTGCCATCACTCGCACACCACACCAGAAGCCAAGCGGCCTCCTGCCACAAGTGGTGGCACCGGCGCAATGTGCCACATGGTGCGCGATGCAAGTGGCTGCAGAGCTCAGGCAGCGGTGCAACAGGTGTCGGGGCATGGGAGGCATGGCTGCAGCATTGCTAAGGTAAGCAAGTGTGGGACGCATGGGGCAGCTTCACCACTCCAGCTTGCTTTGAATGGTTTCATGAATGCTGAGATGGATGGGTTAAATGGATGGATGCTGAGGTGGCACAAAGATTCCACTTGCATTTTCTATTTTCTATTATTAACCACTATGAACAAGATTGCAACTGAATTTTAAGAGAATTAGATTTTGGTGTTTTAGAGCAGTATAGCAAAGAAATAATTTTTTTAATCGATCTACATTGGTTGTTAGACATTCCCTGGTAATTTTTAATTTTGATATTTAACTTTGGCACTTCTCTATTCCCTTGAGAACTAAATATTCCCATGAAATCCACTAGGTGGTGTAAGAGAACAATGAGGTTACTGATCAAGCTCTAAAGATCCTGCTGATTAACCACTACTCTAAAGCAGAAATCACATACTTATTGTTGCTAAATCACAATCCAAAAATAAATACAATATATATAAACTCCAATGCATTTTATTAGCTTATCTGCTCAATGTAATAATAAGATTAACACAATATCACATTTCTTTTCATCTCAGATACAGAGTTCATGCAGTTAGCATTGTTAAGATGTGCTGACTTCTGAAATTATTTAAGGGACGTTTATATGATATAAAAATGAGATGGTTTAAAGATGTATTTTTGTGTTTTTTTGTAATCCAAATATTTGTCAATTCAATATTTGCTATTATATTGATGGTTCCAACAGTTGTATCTCTCACAGGAAATGTAGATACTGATGTTTTGGGGTTTTTTTACAGTTCAAGTTTGAAACAAAGGGTAATTGCAGACACTATTAACCTGTCTCAAATTTCGCTTCATCACTGACAGAGAGAAGTTTCTCCAACATAAGAAAGTATTTGAGAAAGAATCAATAGAGCAGGGTGTCAAGTAGCTTTGCTCTTACTGCAGCAACTATGTTCTATTAACAAAATGAAAGAGAACAATCTTTCTCACATCTGGCCCAGGCACTTTGCTTGTGATTTATGTTATGCTGCCAATGCACAGCAGAGCATCAGTTCAGTGCAATCAAGTATATGCTTCATAAGCATCGAGTGTATTCTTTTTCAGTTGACAAATATTGAGGAAGGAGGTTGTCATACTCATCTGCTGTGATAGCCTTTAATTATAGGATAAATAATATTTTATATAATTACAAATCAGCCTTCTCCAACTAAGTTTTCTAGATCAGGGGTCCCCAACCCCTGGTCTGTGGACCGGTACTGGGCCGTGGCATGCCAGCAACCGCTCTGCACAAAACAAGCAAATCTACGGGATGCAGGCAACACACAAAAACACGCCCCCTCTGGTCTGTGGAAAAACCTCTCTCTATGGAACTGGTCCCTGATGCCCCAAAGGTTGGGGACCTCTGGACTAGTTGGTTAAGACAAAAACTGCTATCACACGCCACTGGGAGGCTGTCATTCTGAGAAGGCTTCAAGGTATGAAGTTGTTTTAACTAGTATTCACCCTATAAACTCAATGTTTATCTCTTAAATAATCTTGATGATCTGAATGCTTTTGAGTTGAAAGGATCACAAAGCTAGTTGAGATGTAGTGTTTAACGAAACCCAAATCTCTTTTTGGTAAGCTGAAAAAAATTGTTAGATCCACATCTAAGAACTGAGAACGGATGAAACAAAAAGAAACTGAGAATAAAAAAACAAAGAAAAAAAGGATGACTTTGAAAGCAAAACCCACCCAGCCAATATTTCTTGCAAGAGAACAATGCATTAAGCATTGCCTTTAGAAAGAGCACTGAGAACTGAGAACAGAATACTTCTGCCCTGGAAGATAACAAGCAGGGGCATTGCACACCAGAACCATTTGTAATGTGTTTTTTCCCCAAGTATCTCAAGGGAACCATTAGTAAATTGCTGCTGTGTTTTTCAGCAGTCATTTAACACCATGTCATTAAGAGTCAACTGTAAATCCTGTGGAAATGTAAGCATAGCCAAGAAGAGTTCACACAGCAATCTAGAAATTCTTGCAAGTTTTTGCATATCTTCTGAATATTTGAAGTGTTAGAATAAATCTGGATCTTTAGAATGTTATTAGATTCAATCTGCTTTGTTTCAAGATATGTGGACTATGCTGTTTTTACTAGGCTCTACATAGCTGGTTGGCTTTGATTGTGGTGGATAATCTCTGTCATAGATGTGGGGGGGGGTTGCAAATACATTATGGGAGGATTTATGAAGAATCTATCCCAATGAAGGACCTATTCCATTAATAATTCTAATATTTAATCCACGGTTTCAAAAACTTTCTAATCAAACATTTTACTCCTTTGTATGACCTATTCTAATAGTGGTAAATGTTTGTGTGACTGTCTAATGAGAAATTGATTAGAAATCACTCTTATATGAGTTTGAACTGCCCACTTTGGTTTTAATAATAATATAATAATAAAGTTGGAAGGGATCTTGGAGGTCATCTAGTCCAACCCCCTGCTCAGGCAGGAAACCCTATACCATTTCAGACAAAATGGCTGTCCAATCCCTTCTTAAAGACTTCCAGTGTTGGAACATTCACAGCATCTGGAGGCAGATTATTCCACTGATTAATTGTTCTAACTGTCAGGAAGTTTCTCCTTAGTTCTAGGTTGCTTCTCCTTTTAGTTAGTTTCCATCCATTGCTTCTTGTCTTGCCTTCAGGTGCTTTGGAGAATAGCTTGGCTCCCTCTTCTTTGTGGCAATTCCTGATATATTGGAACACTGCTATCATGTCCCCCCTCATCCTTCTCTTCATTAAACTAGACATATCCAATTCCAGCAACCGTTCCTTGTAAGTTTTATCCTCCAGTCCCCTAATCATCTTTGTTGCTCTTCTCTGTACTCTTTCTAGAGTCTCAACATCTTTTTTACATCGTGTTGACCAAAACTGGATGCAGTATTCCAAATGTTGCTTTACCAAGGCATTGTAAAGTGGTAATAACACTTCACGTGATCTCGATTCTATCCCTCTGTTAATGCAGGCTAGCACTGTGTTGGCTTTTTTGGCAGCTGCAGCACACTGCTGACTCATATTTAAGTAATTGTCCACTAGGACTCTAATATTCCTCTCACAGTTACTACTATTGAGCAAGGCACCTCCTAAACCAGATATGTCAAACACAAGGCCCGGGGGCTGGATTCAGCCCGCGAAGTGGTTTCATGTGGCCCGCGAAACCATCCTAGAAACAGTGAGGGAACGGCCCCCCTCTGCCTTGGCCCTGGCCCAGAGACCCTCCTTCTGCCAGAGACCCTCAGATCTGTCCCACTCCTGCCCAGGCCCCCATAGGCACCCTTGATGCGAATAATGTAGAGCTGTCCATGCCCACCCAGTAGGCCATACGCACTCTAGCCATGCCCACCCAGTAGGCCACACCCACCCTGGCCATACCCACCCGCCCCCTGAGGGCAACCGCAATGCTGATGCGGCCCTCAATGAAATTGAGTTTGACACCCCTGTCCTAAACTATACCTGTGCATCTGGTTTTTCTTCCCTAAATGTAGAACCTTACTTTTTTCACCCTTGAATTTCATTTTGTTAGATAGTGCCCAATGTTCAAGTGTACTACGGTTTCTGATTTTGAATTTACATTTTCATTGTCCTGCCCTTTTATGGCCATAAAGTCTCCAGCTAGACTTGAAAAAATGTTCTTTGTGTTCAAATTCCTCGTTTAAGCTGAATTAGAATCTCAATACTAGAATCCCAAATAAGAAGATCAATATTAAAATCTCCAACGGATTAATTTTGGTCTCTGTTTCCTTTTTTTACCAAAACTTCAAATCAATTCTAATAATTGTTTCACCAGCACAAAGTGATATAGTAGGAACATTTTAATAATAAATAAAATGTAGCAGCAATTTTCTACTCCTCAGGATGCATTCTATGTTTTATATAGTGGTTCTATGAATTGATAATGTTGTTTTACAGGTATACAATATTGACTAAAACGAATGTCAAATGTACCAAAAATGTGTTTTATTATGTAAAACCTTTTTTAAACCTCTTTTAAATATAAATCCTGGCCTGTAGGAAATATTTTTGCTAGTAGAATTTGATAATGATGAAATACACTTGAAGAAAAACCACTGTATATCATCAAGGAATTCTACACAGGATATTTTCTAATTCTTGTATTCAAGAGTTCTTAGTTTTAGCAAACAATGAGATACTAAACATTGTATGAGGTTCAGGTCTGTACTTAGAAATTTGGTTTTGTTTTTTTTAAAACGAACAAACACATAACTGAATACCACTGTGCTTTGCCTATCTAGATAAGTATAATTTACTGCGCAAATTTTAAATGAAATGAGGAGTAAATGGTACTATTACATTGCAAAATATATTTCCAAAGTCTCACCAATTTTTGATATTAGTAAAATGAAGCAGAGTCCAATTTTCAAAAAGACCAGAAGTGGATGGTATGCAGCTGTATATGACAATATTATGATGAACACTGAACCTATAGCATCAGAAAAGTTTGGTGAGTACTCAAGTAACTTAACCAGACCCTCTACCAGCACAAGTTATAACAGAGAAAATGATTTCTACTTTTTCCTCATATGCATTCCTTCACTCAAATTTTTCCATTTGATTCACTTTTATACTAGGAGGAACAAGTAAGGCAAAGATTTGAAATTGTATTTGAGGGTGTGATGTACAATGATGAAGCTAAAAACAAGGAGAAGACTAAATTTACATATCTGATAATTTTATGTTTCAAAATCTCCACTGCTTGTTGCTTTTCTTTTAAAAAGAAAATAAATATGAGGGATTTAATGAGCACAGCTTGCTTTTCCAATAGTGTTTTCAGCTGCTTATGTGTGATATGAATTTTGTACAAGGGAATGGCTCTGTGCTGTTGGAACATAACTATACAGACTAACTACAAGATAAAAAGAATGATTTGATAACAGGGAAATCAAAAGGGCCATTCTTGCCCCTGACAAATTCTATTAACACAGTAGATCAATAGTTATGAATTATATATGCGTGCAATGATGTTCTGAATTAGCTGAGGGCAAATGGCATCCTGTTTTATCTTTCCTCATTCTTTTCCTAAAAGCAATTTCCCCATGTATCAACTAAGTGTGTTCTCCTTTTGTTATCATAGTATTAGGTTACTAAAAAGGGATTACCGTAGGTCCGGTGTCACTATGGTAACAAGAGAGGGTTTTTTGACCTTCATCAATGGACATAAATGTTAAGTAACATCATCTCAAAATAATACACCTCATGACAAGATGAGCTGAATATACTGACACTATTGGTACATTTAAATGTTTATATGGCAGAATCAAAATGTAAAGCATTGTATGGCAATAAGATTACAAAACCTCTATATAACCTAACAGAAGTCCCTAGCCTGATTAGATGTCCAGTTCTGGTCATAGTGCCCCCTTTTCTTTTGTTTCAGGCTAAGGAACAAACCCTCAAATTAGCCTGTTTCTTGTCCCTTGCTTTTAATTAATTTACTATGATAAAATATGTCAGACATAGGGAACTGGAATAGTGTATAGCAAAACAAAACTGAATGATGTGGTGGTGGTAATTGATTTCAACACTCTTTTTGCCCTCTTCCCCACCGCAACCCCACGCCATAAAAAGAAGATCTAGATGAGGCACCTGAATATCTGATGTCTGTGGAATTTTGGCCCTTAGCAATCATCTTGATATTTCATGTCTGACTTCTATAGTTTGCACTTAGGTCTTGAACCTTCTTTGCATCAGTCTCCCCTTTACGTTATCGCTAACTTAGAAGTGAATGTTATTTTTACATAACAGTTCCATGCTAAATAAAAGCTGCCTCCAGATTTCTTTCCCCCCAAAAAATACAGTTATTCAGCCACCACAATCTCTATGTGGCTCATACTTTGTCAGAGTGAAAAACAATGTGAATTGCTGTACCAAGTGAAAATAATAAAATGAATTTGCTTGAGTGGCTATTATATGTAATAGCAAATTATGGAGCTGCAGGATATACCATGTGACATATTTCCAGCCCAAATCTGCACTTGTTGTTCAGATTGGGAATCCATTATATAGAGATATGACTTTTGCATGTCTGTCCCAGCAATGAAATTTATATGCATAATGTGTTTTATTTATCTCTCAAAGTGGCTAAAGGAATAAATATGATAAACATGATAATTTCTATTGTGTGCCAAATAGCATCACAATAAAAGTGAATTTGTATATTTGCATTTTCATGTGACCTGTCCTTTAAAAAATGTCTCTAAAACTATGGTCAGAATGTTTCCTTTAACCCTCAGAAAACATTTTGCAAACAAAGGCTTTAATCATTGACTTACTGTTGCTTTTACTGCTTTCTACTACAAGTTGTGGGAATCTTCTAGACCTAAATCAATTTTTCATAAAAGTAGCCCCATGGGATACTACACAAATTCCATGTGAAAGCAATTTATAAAAAGTGCTTCAGCAGCTGAACATAAATCCACTGTGTTCTGTGGACATGTCTGCAGTAATGTGCAGTGGTCTCATTCCCTTATGGTTATCAGGGGTTATTATTCATTTATTTTCAAGAGTCTTTGTTTTTCTCCTTTGTCCTTTCATGGGAAACTTTTCACATTTTCTGAATGCTCCTTTAAATATCCAATTTATGAACCCCAATGAAGTCTCAAATCAACAAAATTTAGGCTTTCCTCAATGGCAGCCTATTAAAATCTCGTATTTATGAATTGAACTTTATAAGTCTAAGTCCTTCCTTGTTAGTGGAAGCAGTCAATTCTTGCTTGTAATTAGAGAAGTCTTATAAACTGGGAATTCTCAACGTAAGTACACGTTTTCAGTAAGGGGGAAAAATATAAATGGGACCTTTCCAGCAAATATCGTAAACAGCCTTAAAACAAAGCCTATTATGTCATACTAATGACCAATCTACTTCGCTCCTCTGTCTCTATCAAGCCTAATATATATGAATATATGAATAGGTAAATTAGTAGTTGATACTCATTTAGAAATTCTGTATGAATTAGGGCACAAAAAAGCTCAATCTGTCATGTTGTTTCCAAGATAATGACATTTCATTTTTGTTGTTTAATCTAGAGCATGTCTGCTTAGATAAATACATGAAAGTATTGGGATCTAAACTAGAATGGTGCTTTGTGGTGGCTCACTCTATTATGGAAATTATGTGATGAGACCAATCCTGAAACAAGTTATTATGGATGTATTATGTGACAAAATCAATTCTGACATTATTATGATCTACCTCATATAATATTATTGCTGTTTTCCCAGATTTCTGTTCAATACCTTACCTACTGATTGACTGCACCAAGTACTCAAAATACTTTCCAGCGTAATATTTAGTAATATTCATGAAAATAATTGTATTTGCTTTGGGCACTGTTTTATTGTGTTTTTACTATCTTTTTACTCTTTTAGAATAGTCTGTAAAACTGTAAAAAACAACAACTTAGGACATTACAAAATTACATATTTAATATGGCGATCAAGTATCTTATAACCTTTTAATTAAATGAATAAAATTAGTGCTCCTTTTTATGTCACTGTTTTAATATTATTTACAATTCTATTTTGATTGTGAATGTAATGTCAGATTCATAAAAAGAAAAGTATCATATCTTCTACTAAGGGTTCATTTCACAGATTAAGAAATTTTCCTTGCACTGAAAATAATATTACAAATGAATGAATGTTTTAAGATATAGAGTGATTGGTTTATCCAACCCAAAAAGGATTATCTTACAATCGAGATAAATATGGGCAAAAACAGAAACTGATCTCCACTGCTAAGACTGAAAATACTTTTCAGGCTTCTTAAACCCTAACCAGATTATTAAGTACCAAAAACCATTTTCCAGATCGTCTACAGTTTATATCACAATAACAGATCTGTGCTTGGCTTACTAAATTTGAAATAACACAAAGTGAAAAAGGAAAACAGGACTTCTGGTTTGCCTCTGTGGCCACTGTGGACGTTTGGAAGGCAAGCTCTGTCTTCCACATCTATTTTCGCATCACTGGGGGATCCTGGAAAGGGTCGAAAGTCGCCCTGTAGGGGCAACCAGCAAGGAGGGGATCCCCGCTTGTTCACGGGAGGATGGTAGCCCTTCCGCCTGATCTGGCGCAGCCCTCCAAACTGGTGGACAAAAGACCAGCCATAGAAATGTGGCCCATCACCAGGCTGCAGACAGCCGAAGTCAAACTTACCACCAGGCACCTACAAAGCAGTGCAGATGAGACTGGGTGAGATCTGAACCTCTCTTCAATCCTATTTTTTTTATCTGTATAAGCTGCCCAAAGTATTTTTCCCCCTGTGGAGAGAGGAAAGGAAAATTCTATCCCACCCTCTAATAACAGTGGCGACTGACTATGCAGGGGAGTTTAAAATATTGAAACAATAACCTGACTTTAACTGGATTTCTATCTTTCCAAAACTTCAGGACTAAAATATTTCCTATTTTTATTGAAGATTGGGGTTCTTACAAAAAAGGAAAAAAGACTATAAAAATCTTGGTTTTTTTAAAAAAAAAATCTTAAATGATATAGGCGACATCTTGTGGCTAAACCTGATATTACAACCTGTTATTATCTTGAAAGAGACTTGGCTTGAACCCCAGACTATAGATAAGACTTTTGTAACCTTGGCAATCAGCTGTGAGAAACCCAGCTGTGTTCTATACTCAGTGATAAAATTATTTTCTTTCTATGACTGTAAAACTTTTAATTCACACCACTAGGAGAACATGGATGAAGATCAGGAACAGATTTCATTTATGTTGAAAGCAATTCATGAAACTATTCTTAAAGCCACTGATGAAATAAGAAATAAGTATAAATATTAAAAACTTGAATATTGATTTGTTTATAAAGGTTCAATGTAAAGCTAAAATATATATAAGCAAAAATATATTGATACATGTAATAAAGATGTTTTTACTTAGCTTATATAATAAAAATTGTACTAGCTTAAATATGAGATAATAGACAATAAGAGAAAAAGAGAGAAGTATTTGATGTTGAAACAAGGGAAAAATTGGTTATAAATTTAAGATGTTTGGAAACTAATAGAAAATAAGAATGTTACATCGTATTATTAATTAGTTCATGTAAAATGGAGAGAAATAGAATATATTTAAATAGATAAGATGTGTATTTTGAATATTAGACTTTGTGATAAATTGTGATAATGGGAACTTTGGTTACTTAAAACTTGGAAACTATAAATATTAAATATTGTTAAATATTAATGGGAAATTAAAAATTGGGGAAAACTAATAGGACATTGATTGTCCATAAAGACTGAATGTTAAAATAATAAGGATATGTATAAGCTAAAAAAATTTGATAAATGTAAGAATGTTATTTTTATTTAATTGATTTAATAAGAATTGTATTAGTTTAAAAGGAGACAGTAAATACTAAGGGGAAAAGAGGAAAAATTTAATGTAGCAGCTTGAGATTTGTACTAAAGATATTTGTATATCATTGTATTATCAATTAACCCAGCCGCCACACTGCTTTTCAAATACTCAAATGTAAAATAAGAAAATCAATAAAACATTTTTTTAAAAAAAGGAAAAGGAAAAGGAAAAGATCATTTGTGGATTTCTTGATTTTTTTTTCTTCATTTCTTTCAGATTATACTCCAATCCGAGGAAAGGCAAAGGTAAACAAATAGGGAAAGCAAATCAGCAACCAAATTGTGATTAAACTGCTCACAAGATTAATTCTGGCTTGTTTTTAATTTTGTGTGAAGTATAAAAACAACCTTTTTAAAGATGCCATTTGATTCTCCTTTTTTCTTCCCCCAAAGTAATAGGAAAAAAATTCTTTGTAAATGATTCTCAGGGAAATATTGCCTAATAGATAAGTCTTCCACAAAAGCCTCCAGGAATAGTATTGCATTTTTTTAAACCCATAGCTTGCCTGGATTTCTTTCTACTGCTTCAGAATAATACTCTGCCTTAGCAAAAATCAGGAAGCACTATCTGAATAAATGGGCAATTCTAAATATTTTTAAAAGACAGACCACATTTGATATTCATTACTTAGGTATGAACCACATCACAGAACTATGAAACCTATGGGCATGGTATGTCTTTGTAATATAAAAAAAACAGGGGAACAAGTCTTATCCCATCTTTAATGAGCACCTCAAATCTATATTCACTCAAAATACATAACCAACCAAGCAAGATCAACCAAATCTGAAATTAATCATTCTGCCTTATTTAAAATCATTTGATATTCAGCCTCTAGCCCCTTACTACTATCACACAACAATCTGTAATGTCCAATTCTTCCCTAATATAAATGAAGTGGGAAAATAGAGATTTAGATAGGAAAGTTTCTTAGAAAAAGCAGGGGATGGGGTGACAATGACACCTTTTATCAGACAGCATACATCTCCCAATGTTTGATATTTCCACTGTTCTCAATAATACATATAAAATTCACATAATCTTGGTTGCGTTTCATTTACTCTCAGCCTCCTTCCTTTTTATAAAGACTGAATTGGGAAACTCAAAAATGCCTGAATCTTTTTTAATGCATACTTAATTATGTGACAGCTTCATACTTCTCCTTATTCGGTCTGTTTTCTTATAACACCCTGTCATCTTAGCAAAGTGTATATTTCATCACTTAATACATAAATCGATTTGCTTGCCTTGCTCCCTATTCCTAGCCGGAGACTAAGACTACAGCAGTCTTCTTCTGAACCCATTCAATAGCCCAGCTACATCTCATAACATGGTTGTACTTTAAATGTCCACATAACTCACCTGGCAACACTCATGAAGATTATAGTCTCAGTAACATGCATATGCAGGAGGCTGCCATTAAAAAGGCTCAGTTATGGGTTTAGAATACTTGTATTTAATACTAAACTTTGCTATGGTTACTACCTCCCATGGAACCAGCTTGCCATGGCTGCCCTTTATATATGTTTCCCCAAAAGTAAGACCACCCCGAAAATAAGCCATAGCTTGATTTTGGGGGGGTGGACCTAATATAAGCCCTACCCCAAAAATGAAGCCTAGTTTTAAGGCAAAGCACATGCCTAAAATCAAGCTAGGTTGGGAGTGGGGAGAATGGAGCTGGACCTTCTTACCATTGCAGCCAGGCCTCCCATGAATCCATACATGCCTGGCCTCGCAGGCTCATTTCTTCTGCCAAGCCCCTGGCCTGCATTTTGAGAACCCAGCTACAGATTCAACCTGGAAGGTCTCTGATGGTGAAATGCAGGCTGGAGGGGTGGGGGTGTGTGTGCCAGGGGCATCAATCCAGAACTCCATTCTTAGCTGCAGAGGCATTTCCTTAGGCTGCAGAAGAAGTGGGCCAGCTGGGCAGGGCTGTCGATGCCGCCGCCTCGAGGTGAGACCTGTGGAAAAGACGCCCCCCACCCCCCGAAAATAAGATCTGGTGCCTCTTTTGGAGGAAAAAGAAAATGAGACTCTGTGTGTGTGTGTGTGTGTGTGTGTGTGTGTGTGTGTGTGTGTGTGTAATGACACCACAGGCAGGCTCTTTCTCACACACTCTCTCACACTCCCAAAAATATGATTTCTAAAATAATACACATGATTAATGTCACCAGGCCACCATTTAAGAGGAGGCAGAAGACAGGAAGAAAGGAAAGGCAAAATTTCTTCCAAACTTCCATTGATTCCATCAGACTAAGTACTATTAACATTAGTGCAAGATGCCTCAATTTTAGCAGGGCAGCTGGTTACAGTAAGTGATCTCCATAACCCTGCCTTTATTTCACACATAAATGTACTTCCTCTGAGAGATCCAGCCACTTAAAGCATACTGACTGAAAGGCAATACATGTGAAAGGAGGTGGTTACTATACCTTTTCATATTCAGCAGGAAAGGCTTAAATCACCCCAAGGACTAGACCAGGGGCTCTCAACCTTGGCAACTTTAAGACTTGTGGACTTCAACTCCCACTGGCTGAGGAATTCTGGGAGTTGAAGTTCACAAGTCTTAAAGTTGCCAAGGTTGAGGATCCCTGGACTAGACTATTCAGGGAAGTGTAAATGGTAGAGCAATTACAAGTATGAATGAATTCCATCTGGAGAAGTAATGGTCAATAATTTGCACCCAGCAGACAAGATACATAATTGATTAGTATGCAATAAAGCACAATTGTTTTACTTTAGCTTCCACTTGGCAACAGTGGATCAATGAAAGTATAATAGAGCCTTGGTGGAGCAGTGGGCTAATGCCTCCTTAAGTAACACCAGCTGCCTGCAATTAGTGCAGGTTCGCATCCCACCAGGCTCAAGGTTGACTCAGCCTTCCATCCTTCCGAGGTAGGTAAAATGAGGACCCAGATTGTTGGGGGCAATTAAGCTGATTTTGTAATAATACCGCTTAGGGAGGGTGTGAAAGCCCTAATAAGCAGGCATATACATAGAATGAAGGCTACTGCTAAGCTTGTAAGCCGCCCTGAGTCTTCGGAGAAGGGCGGGATATAAATGGAATTAAAATAAAAAATAAAATAAATAAAATAAAATAATAAGTAAGAAATATGGAAAGTAGAATTATTTAAAAATTAATTAATTAAAAATGCACATAGAAGCAGAAGAATAAAAGAACAACCATTACTTCCACTGTTAATATAACATACAATCCAACAGAATATTTATTCACACAAGGTGATTCAAATAGTTAATACAGGAATGAAATTCAAGGGTAAATTAATAAACACAATTAGATATCTATTGCTGTCATTAAAGGAATGCAAACCGCTCTTCTTGCTCAAACATTTCCTACAAAAATCTGATACAATCTTTGAGCCCCATCTGCAATATGGTATCTCAAAAGGAAGCCAGACTGGAAAATATATTTCCACCAATATATTGAACAAGACCAGGAAATGAAACTGATAAAAGTCATGCTATAAAACCTGGTTTTTGACTAAGCAATCTGCCTTTCATACAACTTGGTAATGGAATCTGATGCACGGATATGATTGATAACATTTACACAATGATATCATCACATATATTTCATCATTCCCCCCCCCATTCAACCTCATATGGACATCTATGTTTTCCTGACAGAAGGAACACATGGAGATTTCTAGGACCTAGTTTCTTCAATTAAAATCCTGTCTTCAATCATTTGATTTTTTTTATCAGCCCCAACTAAAATATCTGGAGGTACCCAGGATGGTGAGGTCATCATTCTACAGGTAAGCCTCTTTATTTTTAATTGCTCAGACCAAGACAAATATTGCCAAGTTTGTTATTGCTAAAGGTGAAAGATGAAAAAGGATGTAAAAACATAAACAATACAGTTTACAAAGTGAGAGAATCAGTCCTGCCTCAAGAGCCAATTAATTCTCTCTTAAAGTAATTTGGAGTTACTTCTGAATACTCCTGGTGACAAGCAAGAACAAAAAAATTTATTTATTTGTTTGTTTATTTATGTCCTGCCTTTATTATTTTTATAAATAATTCAAGGTGGCAAAAACATCCAATAAACCTTCCTCCATTTATTTTCCCCACAACATCCCTATGAGGTGAGTTGGGCTGAGAGAGACTGCTGGCCTAAGCTCACCCAGCTAGCTCCAAGGCAGGATTAGCATACATCAGACATGTCAAACACAAGGCCCGGGGGCCAGATCCGGCCCGTGAAGTGGTTTCATGCGGCCCGCGAAGCCATCCTGGAAACAGTGAGGGAACGGCCCCCACTGCCTTGGCCCTGGCCCAGAGACCCTCCTTCTGCCAGAGACCCTCAGATCTGTCCCACTCCTGCCCAGGCCCCCATAGGCACCTTTGATGCGAACAATGTAGAGCTGGCCACGCCCACCCAGTAGGCCATACGCACTATAGCCACGCCCACCCAGTAGGCCACGCCCACTCAGGCCACACCCAGCCGGCCCCCTGAGGGCAACCACAATACTGATGCGGCCCTCAATGAAATTGAGTTTGACACCCCTGGCATACATGGTCTCTCGCTTTCTAGTTCAGCACCTTAGCCACTAGACCAGGGGTAGGCAACCTCGGCTCTTTTATGACTTATGGACTTCAACGCCCAGAATTCCTGAACCAGCATGGCTGGCTCAGGAATTCTGGGAGTTGAAGTCCATGAGTAATAAAAGAGCCGAGGTTGCCTACCCCTGCACTAGACCAAACTGACTCTCTCTTTTCTCTTCTATTAAAACCAAACAATTAAGATACATCATGACAGCAGGAAGCAATATCAAATAGTCTGGAATGAGGTAAAAAAAATACACTTACAAAAATATGTGTGCATATATTTATTATAGTAACCTTAGACCAGGCCACTTTATATTCAAAGAAAATCACCTAAGCTACTAAGAAATCAGCTAGACTTGTTAAGTACTAATAAATATCCCACTTGACACTTTGATATGCTCTTACTTCCCTGAATAGATTTTCTGCCCTCCATGAAACCTGATTTAGATACTTCCTTATTAATGCAATAATAAGAACTGAATGCAGTAAGGTCTACCTAATGATTTTTCTCTTGATGATATTTAAACAAATTGTAGCCCTTTTTACCAAATATCATGGACTTCTTTAAAGTCAAAAGCTAAAGAGAAAAAAAGCCAGGTCATAGTTATAGAAAACAATCTTTTCCACAGAATAAGTCCAGGTTCAAACCTTAACATTTCCAAAAACGGCTGAAGAAAGCTTAAGTCTAAAAACTTAGAGTGCCTGCTAGTCAAAACAGCTGAAATAGACTGACTGAAGTGGGTTGTCTCTGAAAAAGGCATTTTGCTATTTTCTCCTCTAGATTGGAACAATGGCAGAAATTTGGGCTGACTACCAAACCCAGAGAGGGACGCGGTGGCTCAGTGGGTTAGGATGCTGAGCTTGTCGATCAGAAGGTCGGCAGTTTGGCAGGTCGAATCCCGAGTGCCGCATAACAGAGTGAGCGCCTGTTACTCGTCCCAGCTTCTGCCAACCTAGCAGTTTGAAAGCACGTAAAAATGCAAGTAGAAAAATAGGGACCACTACGGTGGGAAGGTATCAGCACTCCGTGCGCCTATGGCGTCTAATCATGCTGGCCACATGACCACGGAGAGGTCCTTGGACAAGCGCTGGCTCTTCGGCTTTGAAACGGAGATGAGCACCGGCCCCTAGAGTTGGAAATGACTAGCATGCATGTGCAGGGGAACCTTTACATTTACCTTTTTACCAAACCCAGAATGCAAAACATAGATGTATGCATCTAGGTACAATGCATGTATTTACATGTTGTTTATATCGTATATACAACATACTACATATACTTTGTCCCAAACAACACTCCCTTTATGTGTTGAGAAATTTAATTGCGCAGAGACAGCACTAAAAAATGAACATCAGGGGCTATGCTTCCTATATTTCTAAGAAATTGAAATCCTGTCCAGGCAGGAACAAAGCTGCCTACAGACTACTATGGTATTTAGGGTTTAAGAGACAGCTATTCCATTTTTAAATGGACTGAAACAGCTCTACTTTTCCATTTATCATCCTATTGCTCATATTAGGACATCTTAAAAATATTATTTTTCAGTAGTCATTCTTTCCCTCCTCTTCCAATGTGTTTCTTTCTCCCTTAGAAGAACCTCCTCAACGGCTACAATTTCAAAACACAGTGGAAATCTTATTACAGGTAATCGTCAACTTACAACAGTTCATTTAGTGACTGTTCAAAGTTACAGCACTGAAAAAAATGACTTATGACCCTTTTCCACACTTATGACTGTGGTTGTAAGTCAAGGACTACCTGTAAGTGATAGTGAGGAAAACACCTTTCATCTATTGAAGTCTTCACATGTTGCAGCATATCACTTGCAAGCCAGTTCCTATACCACCTTGTGACCAGATAGTGGGTATTTGAAAGAACACATTTGCCATTTGCCCTACTTCTCTGATAAGAGATTTGCTGTTGCGCTCTCTCCCTCTCTCCCCCCTCTCTCTCTGTCTCTGTCTCTGTCTCTCTCTCTCTCTGTCTCTCTCTGTCTGTCTCTGTCTCTGTCTCTCTGTCTCTGTCTCTGTCTCTCTCTCTCTCTGTCTCTCTCTGTCTGTCTCTCTCTCTGTCTCTCTGTCTCTGTCTCTGTCTCTCTCTCTCTCTGTCTC